>NC_142068.1:8180000-8422500 GCF_059756535.1 Pantherophis guttatus | reverse complement strand
AATTTGTTACTACCAGTTCTGTGGGTGTGGCTGGGTGTGTGTGTGGGGGGGATAATGTGACTGGGTGGGCATGGCCAACTTTTTTTATTATTATTTTTAAAAGCATTTTAGAAGCCTCTGACGATCAGGCAACTCAGCTGGGATCGTCAGAGGCTTTTAAAAGCATTTTTTCTACAACCTCTTCGGCCGAAGAGGTTGTAGAAAGAATGTTTTTAAAAGCCTTTGATGATCCCAGCTGAGCCACGCGATCATCAGAGGCTTTTTTTTAACTTTTAAAAGCATTTTTTCAGCCAAAGAGGTTGTAGAAAAAATGCTTTTAAAAGTAAAAAAACAGCCTCTGATGATCGCGCGGCTCAGGTGGGCATGGGGGGGGCAGGGATTTTTGCTATCGGTTCTCCGAACCACCTGCTGCCATCGCTACCGGATCGAGTGATCTGGTCTGAACTGGGAGCATTTCACCCCTGGCCCTCTCTCAACAAAAGGGAAGGGATACGACATCACCTATCTCCAGTCTACAACAGGGTCCTCTCAGCAGTTCCAAGAAGGCTCCACGCCCATTTGCACCACTCTGGTGACCCTGAGGACATAGATCAACCTCTAGGTGACCTTAAAAACCCTCTAAAAGGATGCAAATGACCAGCTGTCTGCAAGGAGTATAAATCCTTCCATTATTCCCCACCATCCAGCCAGAGCTGAAGAAGCTTCTTGGATGAGACCTAAAAGGTCTTCAAAGAAAAACCAAAAGTCCAGCTGCCTCTTGAAAAAAAAAACATATTTGGGATAACCATGACCTGGATGACTGAGAATCTCCATAGACACTAAACAAATGGTTGTAAATTGAGAATTCCCTGCATGCTGTCCTGGAACTCTATTGAGGTACTTGTCTGTCTCTCTTAGGCCCAAGGAGTGGTGAAGGACTTGGACGCAGAGCTACTTCGGCACCTAGCTCAAGGCACAGCTTTCCTGCAAGTCAGCACCAAAGCGAACCCACAAGGAGAGATCCGGGGGAAGGTAGGTCTGCTTTTTTAGCTCTGAAAGACTCTTGGTTTCCAAACCATTTGCAGATTAACAGAGTTGGAAGGGACCTTGTAGGACCTTGTAGCTAGGGATGGCTGAGGACTTCTGGGAGTTGAAGTCCACAAGTCTTAAAGTTGCCAAGGTTGGAGACTCCTGCTCTAGAGAATAGGTTGATTCCCTCTTCTTTGTGACAACCCCCTCCTGAAATATTGGAAGACCGCTATCATATCATCCCTCATCCTTCTATCATTACATACCCAGTTCTTGCAAATGTTCCTCATATGTTTTAGCCTCTAGCTCAGGGGTGAAATGCTCCCGGTTATCACAATAACCTTCCAATAAAAGCTCCTTTTGGAACCACTGCAGTTTCAAGAGTCCTGCTTTCTTGGGAAGATTTCTTGGGAAGAGCCTGTAGTACAGTGGACTAAAGCACTGTTATTGACAGATGAACATCTGCTGCTTGCAATTACTGCAAGTTCAAATCTCACCAGGCTCAAGGTTGACTCAGCCTTCCATCCTTTCAAAGCTGACTTAGTATAAATATACAAATGGATGAAGGCTATTGCTTAACGCATTGTAAGCTGCCCTAAGTCTCTGGAGAAGGGCGGCATATAAATTAAAGCAAAAAAAAAAAAAAAAAGATTGGAGAGGCAAGACCTTACATCTCATATTTAAGTGATTGTCCACTAGGACTCCCAATATCCCTCTCGCTGTTACTGCTATTCAGCCAGGTTTCATCTCATCTCTTCCTGTACATTGGTTTTTTTTTTACCTAAGTGTAAAACCTTACCTTTTCTCTACATTGACGCTGAGCTTGTCGATCAGAAAGGTCGGCAATTCGGCGGTTCGAATCCCTAGTATGGGTCTCCTGCGTGAGCATGGGGTTGGACTAGATAACCTCCAAGGTCCCTTCCAACTCTGTTACTGTTGAAGGATAGGGCCCAGGGCTCAAGTCTGTTCATGTGATCTTGATTCTATCCCTCTATTAATGCAACCAAGGATTGCATTTCCTTTTTTGGGACTTTTCTGATCTAAATCAGAAACAATTTTAAACAATTTTAGTAATTTTAATATTTTTAATAATACTCAAAGTTTAAATTTGTTTTAAATTGATTGGGGTTTTAATTTGTCTGGGCCAAACTATTTAATTCGATTTTATTTCTGCTTTTTAAATTTTGTATATATGTATTTTATTGTTGGCTGTTCACCGCCCTGAGTCCTTCGGGAGTACATGGCATACAAATCAAATAAAAGTAAAGTAAAAGTAAAGTAAAGTAAATGTTGAAGCTAGAATGCAATTTAAAAAAAACAAACAAACACCAGAAGGTAGAGCTGAGCTTTTGGACAATCTGTAGCAGGATAGATTCACAAACATCTTCCTTTCAAGGAGGTGATGGGCACCGTTTGAAAAATCAGGTTGAAAAGGCCCTCTAAACGGACAGGAATTGAAGTCACAGAGAGTATTTCGAAAATTACTCTCTTTTTCTTAGCTAGTGGGAACATTTAGCAGCGTGGCAAGTTGCCAAGGAAAGCCCTGTGCCAAAATCTTAAAACTCTACATTGTTTGCATTCCTTAATCACTGCAAGGAGAAGCATTCGCTTGCTCCCTAGAGACAGCTGGAAATTCCGCCAGTGAAGTTTTTCTTGGCATGGAAATAAAATAATGAGAAATGGCTGCGTTTATGAAGATGGATGTTTGCATAACACTGAATGGCATAGAAAGTTTGCCGGAGTGGGGAGAGGGGGGCAGGTGGAGCGGGGCAGACTGTCCTTTCTTAGCTAGAAAAATAAGAGAAATTGTCGTAATCGATAATGCGGTTTGTGCAGGGGTGGGCTGCTGGGGGTTCGTAAGGGTTCGGGAGAACCTCTAGCTAAGATTCTGTACAGTTCGGAGAACTCCCAAATCCCACTCCTGGCTGGCCCCACTCACCCCGCCCGGCCCCTCCCAGGAGTCCCCACGTGGCCCGTTTTGGATGCAGGTAAGTGCAGGGCATGCACGGAGGCTCAGGGAGGGCGAAAAACAGGCCTACTGGAAGTTTGGGCCCGTTTCTGGCCTCCAGAGGGCCTCTGGAGCCTGGGGAGGCCGTTTTCACCTTCCCGGAGGCTCAAGGAAAGCCTCCAGAGCCTGGGGAGGACAACCTCCCCCCCCCTTGTGATGCAGGAGGCTGACTAGGCCATGCCCACCAGGCCCAGGCCCACCCAGCAACTGGGCAGAGAAGCCCTTGCTAAATTTTTTGAAGCCCACCCCTGGGTTTGTATCTTGTTTTTTTCAAAAAAAATTGCTTCCATCCCTCACGTGCTCGAAATAAATTGTTTGTTTAAAGTTCAGAAATAGGTGTTAGCTGATGGCTTACATACTAGAAGAGGAAAAATAACTAGAGTGCTGTTTCTCAACCTTGTCCCCTTTAAGATGTATGGACTTCAACTCCCAGAATTCCACAGTCAGCAAAGCCATTTGTCTGTTCCATAGTGGCCGTGAATATATGCATTAGACCAGGGGTTTCCAGCCTTGGCAACTTCTGGGAGTTGAAGTCCGCCAGGCTTAATGTTGCCAAAGTTGGAGACCCTTGCATAAGATCAGTGTTTCAGTATGTGAGGACTTCATCTCCCAGAATTCCCCAGCCAGCTAACTCTGGGAGTTGAAGTCCACATATCTTAACAGGGCTAAGGTTGAGAAACACTAGAGAGTCGTAATATTAATTGTATACCATTTTAATTCTCTGAAAATGCAAAAGCAGCATTTGGGTGACCCTGTCTGGCTTTGGAAGCTAAAACCGGCATGGGCCTGATTAATATTTGGATGTAAAACCACCCAGAAACGGCAATTCTTGGAGTGAAACAGGCAGTCATTCCTCATCAGCATCAGGGAAAAAAAAAAAATGACACCAAGCCATTTTTCAAGCTATGGCCAGGAAAAACAGCCTGGCTGGGTACATGTGGCCAGCAAAATTTGGTGTTCACTTTCCGTGAAATGAAATTAGCAATAAATAGCATTAGCATTGAGACTTCATAGCAGGGGTGAAATCCAGCAGGTTCTGACAGGTTCTGGAGAATCAGTAGCGGACATTTTGAGTAGTTCGGAGAACTGGCGAGTGCCACCTCTGGCTGGCCACAGAGTGGGGTGGGAATGGAGATTCTGCAATATCCTTCCCCCAGGACTAGGGCGGGAATGGGGATTATGCAGTATCCTTCCCCTGTAGTGGAGTGGGAATGGAGATTTTGCAATATCCTTCCCCTGCCACGCCCAACAAGGCACACCACACCCACCAAGCCACGCCCACAGAACAGGTAATAAAAGAAATTAGATTTCACCACTGCTTCATAGTGCTTTACAGACCTTTCTAAGAGGTTTACAGAGTCAGCATATTTGCCGTCAACAATCTGAGTCTTCGTTTTACCCACCTCGGAAGGATGAAAGGCTGAGTCAACCTTGAGCCGGTCAGGATCGAACTCCTGGCAGTGAGCAGTGAGTTAGTCTGCAATACTGCATTCTAACTGCTGCCCCACCGGTGTTTCTGTTCCCATTTTGGGGGATATTGTTGCAGGCATGTTACTCCGAAGGTAACTCTGCTCCCACTTAAGCTGCTGGCTTTGACATGGAGATTCTGAGAATCCAGGCATTCCTTCTTGACATAGAACTACTAGTTGGAGTAGACTATTCCTAGTACTGGCTACAAGGGAGGGCTAACCACATGTAGCTATGCCTAGTTTACTCTCTCCTGCCTCTCCTTGACCTCCAGGGTCCTTGATGGAAGAGGGCATCTATGCTAAACTGATGATCAAGAACTTAATGTGAACCCAGTGGGGAAGATGTGAGGCAGAAAACATTGTCATGAAATTTGACCAAAAAGCAAAGCATTTTTTAGCTACAGCAAGCTCTTTCTTTTCCTTCTCCTCTTCCTCCTTTCTCCTCCTTCTCTTTCTCTTCCTCCACCTCCTTCTTGTCCTCCTCCTTCTCTTCCTCCTCCTCTTCCTCCTCCTTTTCTTTCTCATTTTCCTTCTCCTCTTCCTCCTTCTCCTCCTCCTCCTTCTCTTTCTCATACTCCTCCATCTTTCTCCTCCTCCTCCTCCTTTTCCTTCTTCTCCTCCATCTTTCTCATTTTCCTTCTCTTTCTCCTCCTCCTCTTTCTCCTCCTCCTCTTCTTTCTCCTTCTCCTTTTCCTTTTCCTTTTCCTTTTCCTTCTCCTTCTCCTCCTCATCCTCCTTCTCTTTTTCTTTCTCCTCCTCCTCCTTCTCTTTCTCCTTCTCATCCTCCTCCTCCTCCTCCTCCATCTCTTTCTCCTTTTCCTTCTCCTTCTCTTTCTCCTCCTCCTCCTCCTCCTCCTTCTCTTTCTCCTTTTCCTTCTCCTTCTCCTCCTTCTCTTTCTCCTTCTCCTCCTCCTCCTCTTTCTCCTTCTCCTCCTCCTCCTTTTCTTTCTCCTTCTTCTCCTTCTCCTCCTCCTCCATCTCTTTCTCCTTTTCCTTTTCCTTCTCCTTCTCTTTCTCCTCCTCCTCCTTCTCCTCCTCCTCCTCCATCTCTTTCTCCTTTTCCTTTTCCTTCTCCTTCCCTTTCTCCTCCTCCTCCTCCTCTTTCTCCTTCTCTTCCTCCTCCTTCTCTTTCTCCTCCTCCTCCTCCTTCTTTCTCCTCCTCCTCTTTCTCCTCCTCCTCCTCCTCCTCCTCCTCCATCTCTTTCTCCTTTTCCTTCTCCTTCCCTTTCTCCTCCTCCTCCTCCTCTTTCTCCTTTTCCTCCTTCTCTTTCTCCTCCTCCTCCTCCTTCTCTTTCTCCTCCTCCTCCTCCTCTTTCTCCTCCTCCTCCTCCTTCTCTTTCTCCTCCTCCTCCTCTTTCTCCTCCTCCTCCTCCTCCTCTTTCTCCTCCTCCTCCTTCTCTTTCTCCTCCTCCTCCTCCTTCTCTTTCTCCTCCTCTTCCTCCTCCTCACCTGCTACCCAGACAGAATCCCTCCGTGGCTGGGATGTTTGCAAAGGCAGATTTTTGTCTGCCACGCATCTTATCTAGGCTTGAGGCCAACCTTGCCAACGGCTTCCCAGAAACCATGTTTGGCTGGAAGGTGGCAGAATCCTCTTGGCATCCGATCACAGTGCCAGGACGTGTTTTCCCTTCAGCGGTTGCTGAGCGGCGAAGGTGGAAAGGAACTAAGCCTCTCCACGCTGGCAATTCTGCAGGAAAATGATTTATTAATCTGTTTGCTGGATTATATCCCCTGTCTGTCCTCCAGGAGCTCAAAGCGGGTGACTTTCACAACCGCTTTTCCAACATTATCTTCCCCACCACAAATACGTGAAGGAGTTTGAGTTGAAAAGGAGAAAAACTAGAAGCTCAAATCCAGGTTTTTAGCTTTTGCAGGTGCAAGAGTTCAACGGAAAGACATTTCACTGACCCGGGGTATACAGATAGTCCTCAACTTACAACTTACTGTGTCGTCCCCAGTTCAGGTCTGAGCCTAATACTGAGACCAATGAAGGACACCAGACACGAGGTGCGGGTTTTGTTTCCTTTTTTTTAAAATTTGATTTATATGCCGCCCTTCTCCGGAGACTCAGGGCAGCGTACAGTGCGTTAAGCAATAGCCTTCATCCTTTTGTATATTTATACAAAGTCAGCTTATTGCCCCCACAATCTGGGTCCTCATTTCACCTACCTTAGAAAGGATGGAAGGCTGAGTCGACCTTGAGCCTGGTGAGATTCGAACTTACTTTAATTGCAGGCAGCTGGGGTTCTGGCCAAAATGCCAATAGAATTAAGAAAGCTTTATACATGTTTCCTAAAGCAGAAGGGAGGATCAGGCGGGATATGTAAAGAAATACTATCTAATAAACATTTTAGTTATGATCTAACAATTATTCTGTTGGTCTCTAGCCATCCCTATTCCTAAACCTTGGCTAATGAATGCTCCAGGAGTTATCTAATACACATTCCATTTCTTCCAGGCCATCTCTACTCCTAACTTCTAGCTGAGGTCTGCAAGATGCCTAACTCTTCGTTACTTTTTTCAGCTTTCTAACCACTCAGAATTGTTATAAATTTAACACGTGCAGAATCCATAAGCATTCTTTGTTCTTCCTCCTCTTCTTCCTCCTCCTCCTCCTCTTTCTCCTCCTCCATCTCTTTGTCGTCCTCCTCCTTCTCTTTCTCCTCCATCTCTTTCTCCTCCTCCTCTTTCTCCTCCTCCATCTCTTTCTCCTTTTTCTCCTCCTCCTTCTCTTTCTCCTCCTCCTCCTCCTCCTTTTCCTCCTTCTCTTTGTCATTTTCCTTCTTTCTCCTCCTCCTCTTCCTCCTTTCTCATTTTCCTTCTTTCTCCTTCTCCTTCTTCTTCTCCTTTCTCCTTTCCCTCCTCCTTCTCTTTCTCCTCCTTTTTCTCCTCCTTCTCTTTCTCCTCCTCCTCCTTCTTTCACTTCCTCCTCCTCTTTCTCCTCCTCCTTCTCCTCCTTCTTTCTCCTCCTCCTCCTTCTTTCTCCTCCTCCTCCTTCTCTTTCTCCTCTTCCTCCTCCTCACCTGCTACCCAAACAGAGTCCCTCCTTTCTGATCGACAACCTCAGTGTCTTAGCCACTGAGCCACCTAGTCAGGCTGAGCCACCTAGTCAGTGCATGCCATAACCTTGTTTTCTTGTAGCAGACAGTCCATCGTCCGTCTTGAATCCACACCTGAACCCCTGCACCAAATTGTCTCCCAGTATTGGAACAGGACAGGATGAATTTAACACAGTTCTTCCCATTTCAGTCCATCTCTTCCGCAGGCCTCTTGCCTTCCTGTTCAACTTGAGTAGGTGACTTATCATGTAGGCACGGAGTATCTCTGCTATTTATTTAAATCAGTGTTTCTCAACTTTGGCAACTTTTAAGATTTCTCATGGCTGGGGAATTCTGGGAGTTGAAGTCCACTCATCTTAACATTGCCACATTTGAAAACACTGCTTTTAGAGCCGGTGCCTTTCAGGTAGATTGGATGCAGGTGTGGGATTCAGCCGGTTCGGGCGAATTGGATGTTAATTTTAATCTGGTTGGTCGAATCAGTAGTTGCAAGGACTGGCTGACCTCGCCCACCCCTCCCCTCCCAGGAGTCTCCACGCAGCCTGTTTTGGATGCCAGGTAAGTGCAGGGCCCACACCGAGCCTCTGGGAGGGTGAAAAACGGGCCTACCAGAAGTTCTGGAAGTCTGGAAATGGGCCTGTTTCCGGCCTCTGGAGCCCTGGGGAGGCTGTTTTCACTCTCCTGGTGGCTTGAAGAAAGCCTCCGGAGCCTGGGGAGGGCGAAAAGCCCCCCCTTGTGGTGCACGAGGCTGAGTAGGCCACACCCACCATGGCCACGCCCACCCAGCAACCGGGCAGAGAAACGGTTGCTAAAATTTTTGAACCCCACCCCTGATTGGATGGCAAGACTCATCAATTAGATTCATTAAGGCAAGCTTGATTTCTCTTTTTTCCGGCTCCTAGCTGGCCCTACTCTTGATCTGTCCAGCTGCTCATTTGCTCAATTGCCACTGTCCTTCCAGGTTCACATTCCCAACCAATGCAAGGCAGGGCGCCTCCGGCTGGCCTCTGACAACCTAGAGGAGAAACCTGTTGGAGAAGCAAGGCCCAGGGACTCCAAAGAGTTGAAGAAAGACCTCAACGCCTGCTTTTTTGAAGGTCAACACCGGCCCCATGGCTCCCGCTGGGCTCCCGACTATGACAAGAAATGTTCTATATGCATCTGTCAGGTAGGTGGGAAGACAATGGGAAAAGTACCGTATTTTTCGGAGTATGAGACGCTCCGGACTATAAGACGCGCTTACCTTTTTTGGTGAGGAAAACAAGAAAAAGAAATCTGCCTCTCCCTCTCCCTCCCAGCAATTTTGCCTCATTGCAGCAAACAGCAAATAGTAAAGCAAATGCTTTACTTTCATTTTCATTTTCAGCATAGCTTGATTAGCACAAGAAAAAAAAATCTGCCCCCAGCAATTTGCCTCCTTGCAGCAAGCAGCAGAGGCCCGCGCAAAACAGCTGAGAGCAAAACAGCTGAGAGTCGGGAGGCCGATCCAATCAACTTGTGCTAATTAGGCTGTGCTGAAGCTGAAATGGGCTGTTTGTTCTTGCTGCTTGCTGTAAGGAGGTAAACTGCTGGGAGGCAGAGGCCAAAGGGTGGGGGCCAGTGGGGGAGGGGCTACATTCGGTGTATAAGACGCACCTAAATTTTCACCTCCTTTTAGGGGGGGAAAAAGGTGCGTCTTATACTCCGAAAAATACAGTAATTGTTGTTTTCTGGAAGAATTGAAGCATCCAATTAGAACAGGGGTGTCAAACGCAAAGCCCAGATCCAGCCCGCAATGTGGTCAGATCCGGCCCGTGTGGCCACCAGTGCTTGGTTGCTACCAGTTTGCTCCGGATCGGGCGAACCGGTAGCAGTGACCGCAGGAGGCTCTGCCCACCTGCCGGACATCTCTGTAAATGTGCAGAAGCTTCTGCGCATGCACAGAAGCATTGCACACACTCATGAGTGTGCGCACGCCCGCAAGCAAACTGATAGGGACCGAAGTTGAAACCCACTACTGGTGGCTGTCGTGGAAAATGTAAGGGGCCGACCTGCGTGGCTTCGGCCTGGTCTACCCAATGCAAAGAGGAAACATGCCAGCAGTTTGGGGAGTGGCGTTAAGCTGGCCACGCCCATCCAGTTGGCCTCGTTCAGTGAGTGGCATCAAGCTGGCCATGTCCATCCAATTGGCCACACCCACCCAGTTGGCCATGCCCACCTGCCCGCCTGCCCCACCCCCACGGTCAACCACAGCTCTTGTCAGCCTCCGCTCTTTCATTACTTGCTTGCTCGGCTGCCATGAAACGGGGGGAAGGGGGAACTATTGGAACTCTTGGGAGGGGGGAAGTGAGCTGGAGGAGAAGAGGAGAGAAAACTTTGCTTCAGCATTTTCTTTGAAGCTGATAACAACTCAAGGTCAACGGTCGTGGCATAGCAGGAGGATGACACTACCAGACGTTTGCACCCCACATGACCCCTGGGGAAATTGTGGATTGGATGATTTACGCTGGACAGTTGGGGGGGATGCTTTCTATATGTAATTTTCGCGCCTTTGCTTCAGACCTTGCTTTTCTTTGGCTGCATTCAGTTCATACTCAGTAAAAGTACCTTTCTCTATGAAAATGGAGTCGGGGTTTTTCTTTCTTGAGTCTTGAAAGGAGGCAAGCCGGACAGCTCTGATGCAGCCCTCAATGAAATTGAGTTTGGCTCCTCTGAATTAGAAGGAAAGTTTTATGTTTGGGTTCCTATCTATGCTGATATAGGAGTCTGGTTTTTTTTTTAATTTGATTTATATGCCGCCCTTCTCCGGAGACTCAGGGCGGCTTACAGTACGTTAAGCAATAGCCTTCATACTTTTGTATATTTTATACAAAGTCAGTTTATTGCCCCCACAAACTGGGTCCTCATTTTACCTACCTTTGAAAGGATGGAAGGCTGAGTCAACCTTGAGCCTGGCAAGATTCGAACTTACTTTAATTGCAGACAGCTGGTGTTAAATTACAGTGCTTCTGTCTGTTGAGCTATCCAGGCTCTATTTTGTTATTGTTGTTTTGTATTTTTCCACAATAAGCCAGGTTTTCTTTGTTGGGCGAGAACCTATGCATTCTCCCAAATGGAACACCACAAGACGTCCAATATTCTGACCATAAAGGGAGTCCTCCACTTACAACAGGTTTAATGACCGTTGGTAGTTATGATGACATTGAAAAAAGTGACCTGACTGGTTTTTTTTTAGTAGGGTTTCCTGCTTGAGCAAAAGGTTGGACTAGAAGACCTCCAGAGTCCTTTCCAACTCTGTTCTTCTGTCATTTTTGCAAGCAAACTCAGACCAAGTGAGAATAAAATTCTGCACCTTCCTTTGCCTGCTCTAATCATCTTCCTTCTCTTATCCTTTTTTCTCTCTCTCTCTCCTTCCGGTTCCTCAGAAGCGAACGGTGATCTGTGATCCGGTGTTGTGCCAGCCACTCAACTGCTCCCAGACAGTCCATCACAGTAATCAGTGCTGCCCTGTGTGTCAAGGTAACAGTAACTGATGAGGAATATGCGCAGAGTAACCCTGGAGTAGCAAAGTTGTGCAGATGAGAAACGGCTGAGAGTGATTGTGAATAAGCACTGTCAATACAGACACACTGAGTTGTGATATTCTTTTATTTTTAGGAAAAAGTAAAGCAAACAATCCAGGTCATATACAGATAAAGATAGTTAAATTGTCAATCCAGGGATATTCCAAGAACAAAGTCTTCTTACCAGTTGTTGTAGTCATATGCAATAAAACAGTTCTTTTTGGAGTTGCAAACAGGAACAAGTAAAGCAGTAAAACAATCAGTAAAACAGTAGAAAAACAACAAGTAGCAATGATCAATCAGTGATCATGCAGAGAGAACAGGCAGAGAGGAGCAGAGGTGGAGCTCTCGCCTCACAATCAGGAGGCTGTGAGTTCGATCCTAGGTTGAGGCAGGTATTTCTCTCTCTGGGCACAATGAGACTCTACCTGCTGAACAAAACTCCGCATTGGCAACAGGAAGAGCATTCGGCCATTAAAACACTTGCTAGCTCCATTCAGTTGCCCAGACTCCGCCCCGCAAGGGATTATGGGGTTGTTAAAAGATTATGATGATTTGTCTTCCCACACCTTAAGCACGTGCAGTTCAGAGCTAGTTAGGTAAAAGATGGTTCTGGCCGTAGCTTGGAATGGCGAGAGGACACTGCCCCACTGGCAAGAGAGTTGGGTCAAACTGCCCAAGGAAAGGCTTGGGCGGAGGAAACAGCCAATCACAACTGATCCTGTTTTTTTCCCTTCGGCCCGTGATGCATCTGTACATCCTTCTCTTCTTGAACAGAGGGAAACGAAGAACGGAAAAGAGCAGAGAAAATCCGAGACGGCAGCGAAGGTAAGAGCAAGAGTGGGGTGGCTGAGCATTATGGATCTTCTGGTAGAACGAACAGCGAATGCTCTTTTGAACAGTTGCCCTGGCCCTCAAAGGTGCAAAGAGATTTTGTACACTTACCGCAGAGCCCAATGGGCGCGTGGGAAGAGGGTTTCCTTAATTATTTGCTCAGGGTCACGTTGTCATCAGAGCTAAATTCAAATGAAATAATTGTTCCAGTTTGTTATTAAAAAGAAGGTTAACGTTAGGGCTGTAGGTGATGGGTCTAGTGCAGGGGCCTCCAAAATTGGCAACTCTTATAAGACTTGTGGACTTCAATTCCCAGAATTCTTCAGCCAGCCACGCTGGCTGGGGAATTCTGGGAGTTGAAGTCTACAAGTCCTAAAGTCCATGGCTTAGGGCCAGGATATTTGCGAGACCGCCTGCTGCTACCGATAACCTCCCACCGGCCAATACGCCCTCACAGAGAGGGCCCCCTCAGGGTGCCGTCAGTCAGGCAATGTCGGCTGGCGGCCCCCAGGGGGAGAGCCTTCTCTGTGGGGGCACCCGCCCTGTGGAACGAACTACCTCCTGGAATACGACTGATCCCGGACCTCCGTACCTTCCGTAAGGCCCTGAAGACTTATTTATTCCAGCAAGCTGGCCTAGCCTAAATGGTTCTTAATTGGGATTTTAAATTTTATGGATTTGGGGGTTTTAAATTGGGAAGCCAATGATTTAATTCTTTTTAATTATCTTAACTTTTGTATTGTATGTATTTTTAATTTTGGCTGTTCACCGTCCTGAGTCCCTTCTGGGAGAAGGGCGGTAAACAAATTAAATGAAAGAGAGAAAGAAAGAAAAAGAAAGAAAGAGAGAGAGAGAGAGAAAGAAAGAAGGAAAGAAGGAAGGAAAGAAAGAAAGAAAGAAAGAAAGAAAGAAAGAAAGAAAGAAAGAAAGAAAGAAAGAAAGTAAGTTCCCAGGTTTTGGAAACCCTGTTCTAGTGATCCCAACATGCTAAAGCAGGGGTCAGCAACCTGTGGCTCTGGAGATGCATGTGGCTCTTTCATCCCTCTGCTGCGGCTCCCTGTCGCTGGTCGGCTCCACAATTGATAGGGCTTTCGGTTAGGGCAGGTAGAGGAAAAAGGACGCCGTGCTAGGAGGAGACTCTATGGTGGGTGAACCCTAACTTCCGGTCAGCTCCAGAATTGAATGGGGGGCTTCCGGTTAGGACCTTTGTGGGTCTTTGAGTGTTTAAGGTTGCCGACCCCTGTGCTAAGGGCATAGCTAGTTTCCACAACTGTGAACTGTCCAACCCACTTTAGGCTGGACTAATCTGGGTCTTACATGGCCACTTAAAAAGGCTTATTGTATTGTGTTGTGTTGTGTTGTATTTTACTTTATTGTTTTATTTTTTAAATTTTTTATTCTGTTTTATTTTTTATTTATATTTTGCGTTATTTTATTTTTCTTTTCTTTTATTATTTTCTTTTATATTTTTTGTTTTACTTTACTTTTTATTATTTTTATTTTATTATCGTTTATTAAATTTTTATAACTGTCCATCTACTTCACAAGAGGGGCTAAATGACTTTCCCCATTTCTTTCTTCTTATATTACTTCATTTTTATTGTTACTGCTGTTATTTCCATTTTCTGATTGCTAGCTCAAGTGTTAATTGTTGGTGAAAGGGGACAATAAAAAATTAATAAACACTAAAAAGGATAACATACATTTCAGTTGATTTTAGCTCAGGCGTCTGAGGAGGAGGAGGAGGCCCTCCAGATGTTTTGGATTATAACTCTCACAGTCTTTTGCCATTGGACTTGGTGTCTCCAACATTGAAATCCATACATCTGGAGGACATCTGGTTGCCTTTTTCCACCTTGTTTTGGGAGCTGCTTTGAAAATCTTTCGGATCAGTGAAAGGGTGAACATGATCATCTATACCAAATGTGTAGTTTCTCTTAGGGAAAATGAAGGGAAAAAAACCCAAGTTGGGATTGTAGCTAAAAGTATCCCCAGAAGAATCTGCCCTGTTGGCAGGACCATTGCTTAGATCCCAGGAACAGAAATCCACCAATCTGAATGGCCTCCATTAGAAAAGTCTGCTTAAAAAGCTTGAGTGGCTTTAGACTGGTTATTTCTTTTAGAAGCCTCATTCTAAATGTGGCTTGTTTATTATGTACATATTAATTGACCTGTTTTTATTGATATCAATATTTATACTTATATATGTATCTGTGTGTGTTATTTACTGTATGTGTGGATGAATAGATAGATAGATAGATAGATAGATAGATAGATAGATAGATAGACAGACGATAGATGATAGACGATAGGATGGATGGATGGATAATAGGATGGGTAGGTAGGTATAGGTAGATAGATAGATAGACGATAGACGATAGAAGGATGGATGGATGGATGGATGATAGGATGGATAAGTAGGTAGGTAGGTAGGTAGGTAGGTAGATAGATAGATAGATAGATAGATAGATAGATAGATAGATAGATGATAGACGGATGGATGGATGGATGATAGGATGGATAGGTAGGTAGGCAGGAAGATAGATAGATGATAGATGATAGACGATGGATGGATGGGTAGGTAGGTAGGTAGATAGATAATAGATGATAGATAGATAGATGATAGATAGATAAATAGATAGATAGATAGATAGATAGATAGATAGATAGATAGATAGATAGATGATAGGATGGATGGATGGATGGATGGATGGATGGATGGATGGATGGATGGGTGGGTGGGTGGGTGGATGGATGATAGGATGGGTAGGTAGGTAGGTAGGTAGGTAGGTAGATAGATAGATAGATAGATAGATAGATAGATAGATAGATAGATAGATACATACATACATACATACATACATACATACATACATACATACATAGATGATAGGATAGATGGGTGGGTGGGTGGGTGGATAGATAGACATAGATGACAGATGATGGGTAGGTAGGTAGACCAGTGATAGATAGTAGATATAGTATAGATAGATGATTGATAGGTAGGTAGACAGGTGATAGTAAAAGTATAAATAGAAGATTGATAGTGTTAGATAATAGATAAATTATAGATAGATGACAGGTAGATAGATAAGTAGGTAGACAGACAGACAGACAGATGTAGATGGGTAGGAAGGTAGGTATAGGATAGAGAATTTAGCCAAGGCTTAGCAAAGGAGAGTTGAGTCTTTGGGGCCATTGGGGGACTACAGTTCCAACAGAATAAATCTACATTGCATTTACCGCAGGTGCTCTGTTCCTCTTTCTCTTATCTTAGGATGCTATTTTGATGGTGACAAGACGTGGAGACGCGCAGGCACCCACTGGCATCCTGTAGTCCCTCCCTTTGGGCTCATCAAATGCGCCATTTGCACCTGCAAGGTAGGAAGGGACCATCAACCAGACATTTGAACAAGCCCGTGTTGCACCAACGGGCTTAACCCAGCTGTTGTGCATTTGCACAATCCATTGAAACTGTTGGGATCCCTCTAGTACAATTTGTTAAGTGTACCTCTAGATATTTGATAGAGTTCCCTACTACAAATCCCATGGTCCTCAGTGGGAAATTGGAGCTCAGCGTTCTAGTCCCCAATTTAGAACTTAGAATAACTTCATTGTCACTTTGAATGTACACTAATCGGCATACATGAAAATGAAGTTTCGTTGCCTACAGCTCTTTAAAAAGCAAGATCAGCTTTCCTATATGAAGGAGGAAGGCTGTTTACAGACAGTCCTCAACGTACGACCACAAGTTGAGCCCAACATTTCTCTTGCTAAGCGAGACAGTTGTTAAGTGAGTTTTGCCCGATTTTATGAACTGAGGAAATTACTAAGTGAATGAATCACTGCAGTTGTTAAGTTAGTAACACAAGTTTGTTCAGTGAATCGGTCTTCCCCGTTGACTTTGCTTATCACAAAAGGGGATCACATGACCCCGGGGACATTGTAACGGTCATAAATACGAATCAGTTGTCAAGCATCCGATTTTTGATCATGTGGCCATGGGGGTGCTGTAACCATCATAAGTGTGGAAAAATATACGTCACGTTTTTCGAATCGCCACTAAATGGTTGTAGGTTGAGAACTGCCTGTACGGCACTTATCGTAGCTTTGTTGACTCCAAATGGACAGCAGTTCCCAGTTCTTCTCCTTTGAGGACGATGGGATTTGTAATCCACTGGATGTCATGAACTGGAAATTTGCCGTCAGTGTATATATGATGCTGTGGTTCTTTTGTGTGCTAAAATTTCCCATATGCTGGGAAACAATGTGGCAAGTAAATTCAAAATTAACATAATCTGCGGCATACAAGGAAAATCAGCTGAAGATGTTTTATAGATGGCATCTTCCACCGACAAGACTCGCAAAGATGTTCCCAAATATTACCTCAACCTGTTGGAAGTGCAAGAAAACTCATGGAACATATGACCATCTGTGGTGGACGTGCCCGGCAGCAGAAATAATTTGGACAAATATAAAGAACTGGCTAGAAAAAATAGTAGACCAATCAATCAAAAGAAAGCCTCATTAGGAATATTCTTATTAGGAATATTCACAAGAACATACCCCATAGAAATAAAATAAAAAGGAGCCTGAGTGGCGTAGGAGGCAAATGCCTCCTACTAAGGCAGCATTTAACATCCAGCTGTCTGCAATTACTGTAAGTTCGAATCTCACCAGGCTCAAGTTCGACTCAGCCTTCCATCCTTTCTAAGGTGGGTAAAATGAGGACCCAGTTTGTGGGGGCAATAAGCTGACTTTGTATAAAATATACAAAAGTATGAAGGCTATTGCTTAACACATTGTAAGCCACCCTGAGTCTCCGGAGAAGGGTGGCATATAAAAATAAATAAATAAATAAAAATAAAATATCTGATTCTACACATCATAACAGCTGCTCGAATAACATATGCACAAAATTGGAAACAGGAAAGGACTCCAACAGATGAAGAAGTGATAGAAAATTTTTTAGAATGTGCCGAGATGGACAAACTAACAACAGAAATTAAAGAAAAAGCAGAGACAGATTATTACATAATTTGGAATAAATGGTATGAATGGCTTGGGACTAGAAATAGAGAATAATAAATACAGGGAAAAATCTAAAAATGTAAAACATATATATAATAAATATATAGAAATGTATAAAAATAAGGCTATTAGTGTTGGAAAATACAATGTAACCAAAGAAAAAGGGACAATGAAGAAAATAAAATAGTGAAAGAGATAAGGGGAGGAAAGATACAAAATGGAAAGAAGACCACCAAGAAATTGTTTAAAAAAGAGGATATATTTATATGTTGTATGCTATGTGTTTGTCATATTGTATTATAATAAAATATTAATTTTTTTTAAAAAAAATAAAATTTCCCATCTGTGATTGTGCAGGGAACCACCGGGGAAGTTCATTGTGAGAAGGTGCAGTGTCCACAGCTGACCTGCAGTAACCCCATCCGGCTCAACCCATCCGACTGCTGTAAGCAATGCCCAGGTAAGCTAATATTCTGCCCTAGCCTTCCCCAGCAGCACGAAGCCGAGTCCTCGTCCCGATAAACCCCTTTTATTTAATTTACGGTGAATTCCTCTCCAGCAAAGTCTTTCCTCTCCCACAAGTCTTTCAATATAGTTCACAATTACCGACCTTTATCAGGCTTGGAGAGTGGCCAGGCTGATATCTTTCAGACTCCATACTGCAACAGACAATACTTGGCAAGAATGCAGGAATGAACTAATTGTCTCCTGCAAACTCCCCTCCCCTTCGCTCCTCTTTTATTCCCTCTGGGAGGGGCCATTCACCCTCCACCTGTGGCTTTACTCCTGAGTCGACCCTTGTTCTTTAGCTGTTCCCTTCGTCTGGCAGCTCTGCGCAGGCACACACTGGGAACAGGATCCAGCTGTTCTTCTGCCTCACTGATGTCTGACTCCGAAGGCAGCTGACAACTGTCAGACGGCCCTGACCTCCTCTCTGCCTCAGACGCAGAGCCCTCATCAGAACCTTCCCCAGACTCCAGGACTGGCCCATGTTCCTCCCCAACCTCCTCACTTTCTGAGTCTGCTGCCAGATCTGCTGGCTGCTGACGGGCCACAACAGTTAAACCTGTCAGATAACACCTTGTTGCCCTTGCCAGCCAGCTACTGCAGGATGGAACAGTGGTAATCAGTTCACCTTGTAAAGTCCCAGCAAAGTTGAGAAAATGATTCCTTTAGAAGCAGCTCCCCGCCTCTTCAAAATGCTTCTTACAGATTAGTCCTCGAATTACGGTGGTCATTGAGTCTGGCAAATGCGGGTGTATCTCACGACGGTTATAAAGTGGATCACCACAAGACTGGGTCCTGTTTTTACAATGGTTTTGGGGTTTTTTTTGTGGTGTTTGTTGAGTGAATGGGGCAGTTTTTCCATCTCCCAGTCATGCTGGCTGGGGAATTCTGGGATTTAAAGTCCACCCATCTTAAAAGTTGCTGAGATTGAAAAAAACACCATTGTAAGTTATGCCAAACAAAGTTGTGGTGATGCAAGACTTTGGAGGCACAGTAGTTTAGAATGTAGCATTGTAGGCTAATTCTGCCCACTGCTAGGAGTTCGATCCTGACCGGCTCAAGGTTGACTCAGCCTTCCATCCTTCCGAGTTTGTGTAAAATGAGGACCCATATTGTTGGGGGCAATAGGCGGACTGGATGGATGGATGGATGGATAGATAGATAGATAGATAGATAGATAGATAGATAGATAGATGATAGATAGAATCACCACAGAAGAGCTGTGGTTTCACAGTGGTTAGAATGCAGCCTTGCAACCTAACTGCTCACTGCCAGGAGTTCGATCCTGACCGGCTCAAGGTTGACTCAGCCTTCCATCCTTCCGAGGTCGGTAAAATGAGGACTCTGATTGTTGGGGCCAAATATGCTGACTCTGTAAACCACTTAGAGAGGGCTGCAAAGCATTATGAAGTGGTATATAAGTGCTATTGCTATTGTTATAGTTAATGGATGGATGGATGGATGGATGGATGGATGGATGGTAGGTAGGTAGGTAGGTAGGTAGGTAGGTAGGTAGATAGATAGATAGATAGATAGATAGATAGATAGATAGATAGATAGATAGAACTGCCACAGAAGAGCTGTGGTTTCAAAGTGCTTAGAATGTAGCATTGCAGGCTAACTCTGCCCATTGTCAGGAGTTCGATCCTGACCAACTCAGGGTTGACTCAGCCTTCCATCCTTCCGAGGTCGGTAAAATGAGGACTCTGATTGTTGGGGCCAAATATGCTGACTAAGTAAACCACTTAGAGAGAGCTGCAAAGCATTATGAAATGGTAGATAAGTGCTATTGCTATTGTTATAGTTAATGGATGGATGGAGGGAGGGAAGGATGTTTGGATGGTTGGTTGGTTGGTAGGTAGGCAGATAGATAGATAGATAGAACCACCACAGAAGAACTGTGGTTTCACAGTAGTTAGAATATAGCATTGCAGGCTAACTCTGCCCATTGTCAGGAGTTCGATCCTGACCAACTCAAAGTTGACTCAGCCTTCCATCTTTCCAAGGTTGGCAAAATGACCCAGATGATGACACCCAGCTGTACATCTCCACCCCAGGCCACCCCAACGATGCCCTTGAAGTGATGTCCCAGTGCCTGGAGGCTGTACGGATCTGGATGGGGAGGAACAGGCTCAAGCTCAACCCTTCCAAGACTGAGTGGCTGTGGCTCCCGGCATCCCGATATAGTCAGTTGACTCCATCACTGACTATTGGGGGCGAGTCATTGGCCCCCACAGAGAGGGCTCGCAATCTGGGAGTCCTCCTGGATATGCAGCTGTCCTTGGAGGAACATGTGACGGCTGTAACCAGGGGGACCTTTTGTCAGGTTCGCCTGATTCGCCAGTTGCGGCCCTTTCTTGATCGGGATTCCCTGTGCACAGTCACTCACGCCCTCATCACCTCTCACCTTGACTATTGCAACGCTCTCTACATGGGGCTCCCCTTGAGGAGCACCTGGAGGCTCCAGCTGGTCCAGAACGCAGCAGCGCGGGTAGTGACGGGAGCAGCATGGCGCTCCCATGTAACACCGTTCCTGCGTGAGCTGCACTGGCTCCCAGTTGTCTTCCGGGTGCGCTTCAAGGTGTTGGTTATCACCTTTAAAGCGCTCCATGGCATAGGGCCTAGCTATCTTCGAGACCGCCTGCTGCTACCAACGACCTCCCATCGACCCGTGCGCTCCCACAGAGAGGGCCTCCTCGGGTGCCATCAGCCAGACAATGTAGGCTGGTGACCCCCAGGGGGAGAGCCTTCTCTGTGGGGGCACCTACCCTCTGGAATCAGCTCCCCCCAGAGATAAGGAGAATCCAAGACCTCAGTGCCTTCCGTCGCGCCCTTAAAACCCATTTATTTAAACAAGCCGGGCTGGCTTAAGATGAATTTTTTAACTGTTTTTAAATGTTTTAAACGTTTTAATTGGTAAATGAGTTTTAATTGGGCCAAATTTATATATCTTTTAATTGTTTTTAATATTTGTTCTGCATGTTTTTTAATCTGGCTGTACACCGCCCTGAGCCCTCAGGGAGAAGGGCGGTATAGAAATCCAATATAAAATAAAATAAAATAAAATAAGATTGTTGAGGGCAACATGCTGACTCTGTAAACTGCTTAGAGAGGGCTGTAAAAGCACTATGAAAAGCGGTATATAAGTCGACGTGCTATTGCTATTCTAACCAACTTTCTCCTTTTCTGCTCTTCCCCTTGTTCTTCACGCTCTGCCTTTTCTCCACAGCCTCGGAGAAGAGCTCTTCCCTGCTTTCCGACATGATGCAAGCGGACGGCCCCCGAGCTTGCAAGTTTGGGCGTCAGTGGTTCACGCACAATGAGAGGTGGCACCCTACAGTGCCCCCTTTCGGGGAGATGAAATGCATCACCTGCTGGTGCCTGGTGAGTAGGGAGGCATCCGTGGCAGGAGGAGGTGGAAATTTCCACGCCAAAACTCAGTGGGGGTAGCTTGGAAATGGGGATGTCTCTCTCATAGGAGATGGCCGGTATCCCAGTGGGTGGAAGGAAAATGCAGGGAGTCCTCGACTTACAACAGTTTGTTTAGTATTTAGTGAAGTTACAACGGCACTGAAAAAAGCGACTTACGACCATTTTTCACACCTACGACCATTGCAGCATCACATGCTCAAAATTCTGACGCTCGGCAATTGGCTCACATTTACGACAGTTGCAGTATCCTGCGGGGGAGGGGGAAGGGGGCACGTGATCCCTTTTTGCGACCTTCTGACAAGCAAATTCACCGGGGAAGCCAGGTTCCCTTCACCGACCCTGTTACTAACTGAACAACTGCAGTGATTCACTTAACAAATTGTGGCAAAATTCACTGAACAACCGTCTCACTGAGCAGCATTAATTCTGGGGATCGGTTGTGGTCGCTAGTCGAGGACTACTTGTAATCTGCCTCTATGGTCTGAAAGCTGTTGCCACCCAATTGTTGTTTTGAAGTTTTTGTTAGGGGAGATATAATTGCACTCAACAATGAACTAAAGGGCTGCCATCAGTGAGCTGTTGGACAGCATTACTTGGTCTGTTGTGTGGATGTTTGGGTGGTTCAGGGGTAGGAAATTGTGGTGGGTGGGAGTGTGTTTGGGGATTGTTATGTGTGTTGGGCCTGGTCTTTGGGTGTTAAGTGAATTTCGTTGTATGGGTATACTGTGTATACACGTACAATGACAATAAGAGCCTTGATAGTACAGTGGTATACGCACCCTGTTATTAACACAGCTGCCTGCAATTTCTGCTGGTTCGAATCTCTCCAAGGCTCAAGGTTGACTCAGCCTTCCATCCTTTCTAAGGTAGGTAAATTGAGGACCCAGTTTGTGGGGGCAATAAGCTGACTTTGTATAAAATATACAAAAGGATGAAGGCTATTGCTTAACGCATTGTAAGCCACCCTGAGTCTCCGGAGAAGGGCGGCATATAAATCAAATTAAAAAAAATAAAATAAATAAAGTTATTTGTTTATTATTTATTTATTTATTTGGGGATCTTGTATAATCCTACCTCTCTTCCAGCAAATTCTTGTTGTTGTTCTGGCTTTTTTTAAATTTCAGTCTGGGGAAACACATTGTGAGCGTCAAGAATGTTCCCCAACCTCTTGCTCCAAGGAAGGGAAAAAGGGGGACTCGTGTTGCACCCAGTGCCAAGGTGAGTGTGGACTCTTAGCCCAAGGTTGTGGCCCAACTTGTGGTGGGGACGCAATGCAGGTAGTCCTTGTCTTACAACAGTTTGCATTGTGACTGTTCGAAGCGACGATGCAGGGGTGGGTTCTAAAATTTTTTACTATGGGTTCTGTGGACGTGGCTTATTTTGTGGGCGTGGCTTGATGATCATGTGACAGTTCTTTAGGATTTACCAGAGGTACTGGTCTACCAGGCTTTTAACTGCTTGCAGAGCTGTACCGGTCTACTCATTCGTTTTTTGAGGCACCGGTCTACTCATTTGTTTTTGGAGGCACCGGTCTACCACCACACTGCCTTTTAACACTGATCAGCTGTAGGGCGGCCCTTTGAAGCCCCGCGGGAAGAGTTAAAACAGTTTTTTTCCTTCTAGCCGATCAGCTGGGACTCGGGAGGCAGCAATAGATTGGGGGTGGGGCCAAATAAAAGGTAAGAATAATGGGGGGGGCAGGGGGGGGACGCAGTTCCCGAACAAAGAGAACCGGTTCGGTGACGTCATATCATCACCGCTACCTGCTCGGTTGAACCGGGCCAAACCGGGAGGAACCCACCACTGCACAATGGCACTGAAAAAAGTGACTTATAGCAATAGCACGTAGACTTATAGACCGCTTCATAGTGCTTTTACAGCCCTCTCTAAGCAGTTTACAGAGTCAGCCTATTTGACCCCCAACAATCCTCATTTTACCCACCTCGGAAGGATGGAAGGCTGAGTCAACTTTGAGCCTGGTGAGATTCGATCTGCTGAACTGCAGCTAACAGTCAGCTGAAGTAGCCTGCAGTGCTGCACTCTAGCCACTGCGCCACCTCGGCTCTTATGACCGATTAAATAAATAAATAATATAAACCAATAAATCCAGTTAAAGGGACCTCCACAAGATAAATCCCTTTTTTCAGGGAAACAACAAGAGAGAGGGGAAGGAGTAGAGAGGGAGGAAGGGAGAAGAGAAGAGAGGAGAGGAGAAAGAAGAAAGGGAAAAGGAGAGGAAGAAGAGGGAGGGGAAAGAGGAGTAGAGGAGAAGGTTAGAAGGGGGGAAGAAGAGAGGAGTGGGGGAAGAGAAGGGGAAGTAGGAAAGAGAAGGAGAGGAAGAACGAAGGAAGTAGGAGGAGAAAGAGGAAGGAAGAGAAGGGGAGGAGAAGAAGAAAGGTTGGAGTAAAGGTAAAGGGTAAAAGGGCAGCCCCGAAAAAGTAAAAATTAAAAAGAAAAGAAAAATGAAAAGATTTTAAAGAAAAGATGAATGAAAAATGATGGAAATGACTGTACATGTAAGTGTGTTTATAATGGATGATGAAGAAAGAAAGAAAGAAAGAAAGAAAGAAAGAAAGAAAGAAAGAAAGAAAGAAAGAAAGAAAGGAAGAAAGGAAGAAAGGAAGAAAGAAAGAAAGAAAGATCCCATTTTTCCTGCTCCGGTCTGATCAAACCTGCCTGTCTAACTTATATATATATTTTTTCCCCATTGACCTTTCCTCTTCGCCCTTTGTGTCCTGCAGCATCGGAGATCCTTCAAGAAGAAGCTCAAGGGACCTTTGAAGGAGTGACCAAGCGCTCCTGGAGACATTAAACCAGCCAAACCCAAGAAGCATGGATGCCCCCCCAAAAGATATTTTAGAGTTGCTAAGGCAGGCAAGTGGGTCTGGAGTGAGATCTTTCTGGGACCTCCTTAAAGCCAGCCAAGTTTTGACGGTGGTTCTCCAAGCCACAGGAAGACCTTCAGATCTTCTCCTCGCAGAAGAAGCAACCATCCATTCTCCTGAGCAGATCTCCTTTCTCCTCTACCTGTGGGGCAGCCACGCCTCTTTTTTTTGCACCTGCTTCTCTGAGAAGGAAAGGCATTTTATGGGTTCCTCGAGGAACTGGGAATTGATATTACGTGCCTGGGATGCGCAGTAAAACTCTAAGATGGAACCGTGATTCTGCCCAACTCATGGGAGGCCCCTTCCGTTATCCTTCCATGAACTCAACACGTTGACGCCTTCATCTTAATTTCACACATTTTGGATATGCGACCTCTTCAAAAGGAACCAGATCGCTTAAGTTGTACCGAACACTATCCGAAGGAGGGGAAAGCAACTCTTCCCCAAAGTAATATATATGTATATATATATAAAATGTAAAATTGTCCTCCTTCGCTGCATTTTGAGGCCAGGAATTGGGGGGGGGAGTATTGGGGAAGGAGGGGGGGGCTTTCTCTTGGTTTCATTTTGTTGTATAATTTATGTTGTCCATCGGCGGCTGAGGTTCTCCTTCCCTGCTCAATTCAAAACCGAAGGGTCGATGTTTGAAGATGAAATATTTATTTTTTAAAAACGAAGGTCAACCGAGTAAAATACACCATGAGGTTGAACCAAATGCTTTGCGTTGGTGGCAATTTTTTTTGTGGTCGTACGTCGAGGACTACCTGTATCTCTATGTGGGTGCTCCAACACTGGAGGTTTTAAAGAACAGATTGGGCAACCATTGGTCTGAAATGGTATAGAGTTTCCTGCTTGACCAGGGGGTAGGACTAGAAGACCTCCAAGGTCCCTTCCAATACTGTTAATCTATTACCTGCTTGAAATCTCCCTGCTAAACCCCAAAGGCCAGGCCAGCTCTATGATTGGGCTGAGTAAATCCAATGTTGAAATGACACAACAGGACTTTCTATACATGGGTTGCAAAAATCCAGTTGCTAGCTAGATGGCAGCAGAGAACTAGATTTTAAAGTATAGCCTTGCTGCCATCTAGTGGTCGGATTCTTTTCTCAAGCGATCCAAGCTGCTTCTCACTGTTCTGCAGGTAAACCCAGAGCTACCAGCTCATTGCAATTTTCAACTCAATTAGTTTGTCCCTAATTGCTTTAGTTATAGCAACTAAAGTAATAGCCCCATTAATCTCTCAGCTTGCACCCACTTTCCATCCTGGATCAATTAGTTCAAAGCCTGAGATTCATCAGAAAGCTCCAAGTCCTTATTTTACGCTGCTATCAGTAACATTTGAGTGACTTCACCATGTTTCACTGGCTCTTCTGCGTAAATTCCCAACTTTAGTTTATCCTTCAGCTCTGCCACCCCAGCATTTCTGCCTGGGAATGTTTGAAATTAAGAATGGAATGGAAGAGTAGAAGACTAGAGTAGACTAGAGTAGAAGACTAGAGTAGAGTAGAAGAGTAGAGTAGATGAGAGTAGAGTAGATGAGAGTAGAGTAGATGAGAGTAGACTAGGGTAGACTAGAGTAGAAGAGTAGACTAGAGTAGAAGAGTAGAGTAGGATAAGATAGAATAGAATAGAATAGAATAGAATAGAATAGAATAGAATAGAATAGAATAGAATAGAATAGAATAGAATAGAATAGAATAGAATAGAATAGAATAGAATAGAATAGAATAATAGAATAGAATTCTTTATTGGGCAAGTGTGATTGGACACACAAGGAATTTGTCTCCGGTGCATAAGTTCTCAGTGTACATACAACAATAGTCATTGTAAAAACATATTCATCATAAAACATTAGATGCAACACTTAGTGATAGTCATGGATACTAAAAAAGCAATCAATATAAATCATATTAGGATACTAAGTAAACAATTTAAATGGGAAGATACAAGCAACAAAGTTATAGCTCTAAGAAGATAAGGAGCTAGGTAAATAGGGAAGAGGAGAATAATGATGGGTAAATACTGCCTTTCTAGATAGCTTGACAGTGTGGCGTGAATTAATTGTTTAGCAAAGTGATGGCATTCGGGGAAAAAACTGTCCTTGTGTCTAGCTGTTCTGGTGTGCAGTGCTCTATAGTGTCGTTTTGAGGGTAGGAGTTGAAACAGTTTATGTCCAGGATGTGAGGGGTCTGTAGATATTTTCACAGCCCTCTTTTTGACTCATTCAGTATACAGGTCCTCAATGGAAGGCAGGTTGGTAGCCATTGTTTTTTCTGCAAAAAAAACATGCCCTCTGCTTTCCTGTTCCAGATTCAAAAGCGAAGAGTTGGGTTGATTTCAGCTTCACGTCGTCTAGAGAGGCAGAAGTGGTCCCATTGCATGCACCAAAGATGCTTACCCATCACAGTCTCGGGGCTGACTCTTCCAGATGCATTAAATTGGATAGTAGGAGAGAATTATTCATGTAGTCCTCCATCAAACTAAAAAGAAGGGGGCTGGGTGGATTTAAAAATTAATACGCTGCTAAGTGAATCACAGCAAGGATGGTTGTATAATATGCTTAGACACACTTAACCGTGACCCTAATTATTCGCCACACAGTAAGTAGTCCTCAGCTTACATCTGTTTTTTTAGTGACTGTTCAAAGTTACAACGGCACTGAAAAAAATGGAATTTATGATAGTTTTTCAGTTACACGACTTTTTACAGCATCCCCATGGTCAGGTGATCAAAATTCAGACGCTCTCGGCAACTGGTTCCTATTTATGACCTGTTGCTGTGTCTTGTAGGAAGAAATGTCCTTCTGGGTTCAGCTCCAAGTGGGGGAAGAGATACTGGAAACATGGAGACTGCTTGGAAATATGGTTTAATGGTGGACAGAATCACATGGTTTGAGTTCCTGAACAGAAAAGGGGCGAAACGCAGTGAGTCCCCGGGTTTTATGCCCTCTCTGGCTTTGAACTTCCTGGGGCCCAGAAAGAGTATCCTGATTGGTTGTCAGACTCCCAGGGGGTGGGGGTCTTAACTAGCCTTGCTGGCTGATGTAATCTTCCCAGGTGCCATGTGGTGAGTTTCTGTTGCTAGATGGGTCCTATTGTGTTAGTTTCTGTTGCTAGATGGGTCCTATTGTGTTGCAGATGATGGTCCATTGACAAAGATTGAGCTTCTGCCTCTGGCCCATTGACAAAGGGTGGGGGCAGGAAGATGGAAGCTGCTTCGTCTTTAAAATACGCTTCTCCATTTCTCAACCAGGAAAATATAATATTCTGCTTTTTTAATATTTCCTAAAATATTTCATTCTTCTAGGAAAGGGGTGGGTGCTAACTTCCTACAGTCTTAAGGTCATAAATTGAGTGAGTTTTGTTGTTCCCGCAACACCCTACCTGTGACTCATTTAAGTGCGTGGTGGAAACGGAGCGGAAATTGGTCTCCCTTATTCCAGACAGACAAGCTGAAAACAGCTTAGCTGCAAAATGCATCATCTGTGAATTATATGCACATTATGCCAATATTAACGGCCCAGAAGTGTCTATCTTGGCAACAACCAGTCCTATTAACTCTATAATAGAGTTAATGCAGAAGTAATTTACAGAAGTAATAAGGGCTTTCTGTGCAGACAGTGTAAAGTCCACTGTTGTACAATTTCACAGCCAACTCTCCCTCTCGGCCGCCATCTCTCTCATTGGCACAACCCAGAGCCAAAATTACAACCCCAGACAGTTCATAAACAGGCCTCTTTGGCGAATGAGCAATTTTCCAAGCAACCAAAAACCTTTTCGGTGTTCCCACAACTTAGCAACCAATTATCTCAAAAACAGTAACTGTGAGAGAGACCTTGGAGTCTGAGTGGACAATCACTTAAATAAATATGCGCCAGCAGTGTGCGGCAGTGTTCTGCCCCAGCTACGGATCCCAAAGAACACAGCACACACAAAGTTTGTACAAAACTTTACTAAAGTTTACTAAAATAACTCAGTCTTTTTAAAAACGAAGGCTGTTAATAAACTTTCTTAACAGCCTACAAGAAACCAAAGATAAAGTAATCACAATCTTACTAAGGTTGGCATAAAGCCCAGAAGCAATTTGCAGAGAATCCAGACGTGAAGGAGAATGAACTAAAGTTGTTCCCTACAAATTGCTTCAGTCGGCGTTCCTCCTTAAATAGGCTAAGGGAGTGGCCAATTAGCCCTAAGCCTTACTCTCGAGGAGTGGCTCCTCAGGAGGAGGTCTTTTGGCAGCTCTGCGCGCCCGTGCATCGAGAAGAGGCTCCTCCTCTTCGTCCTCTTCACTTAAAGGAGTTTCTGGAGGTTCTGAAGGCCCTGGCTGAATCCCCGCCTCTGGCACCACATCTTCTCCAGCCTCCTCATTGTCTGATTCGAGTGCCAGTTGCACAGGCTGCTGGCACAGCACCACACCAGCTTCCTTGCTGTCAGAATCAGCTACAATTTGCCCAGGCCATTGACGGGCCACAACAGGCAGCAGCCAAAAAAAGCCAATACAATCCTTGCTTTGTATTGGCACAGAATCAAAATCACATGAAATAGTAGTACATCTTTATAAAGCCTTAGTAAGGCCACATCTGGAATACTGCATCCAGTTTTCGTCACCACATTACAAAAAAGAGGTTGGGACGCTGGCAAAAGTGCAACAAAGAGTAACTAAGATGATTAAAGGGCTGTGGTGGCTCAGCGGCTAAGATGCTGAGCTTGTCGATCCAAAGGTCGGCAGTTCAGCGGTTCGAATCCCTAGTGCTGTGTAACGGGGTGAGCTCCCGTGACTTGTCCCAGCTTCTGCCAACCTAGCAGTTCGAAAGCACGTTAAAAAAAATGCAAGTAGAAAAATAGGGACCACCTTTGGTGGGAAGGTAACAGCATTCCATGAGCCTTTGGCGTTGAGTCATGCCGGCCACATGACCACGGACGTGTCTTCGGACAGTGCTGACTCTTCGGTTTGAAACGGAGATGAGCACCGCCCCCTACAGTCAGGAACGACTAGCACATATGTGCAAAGGGAACCTTTACCTTTACCTTAAGATGATTAAGGGCCTGGAGACAAAAACATAAGAAGAACAGTTGCAGGAATTGGGTATGGTCAGTCTAGAGAAAAGAAGGACTAGGGGGGATATGATAGAAGTCTTCCAGTATTTGAGGGGCTGCCACAAAGAAGAGGGGGCTCAACCTGTTTTCCAAACCACCTGAAGGCAGGACAAGAAACAATGGATGGAAACTAATCAAGGAGAGAAGCAACCTGGAATTAAGGAGAAACTTCCTAACAGTGAGAACAATTAAACCAATGGAACAGCTTGCCTTCAGAAGTTGTGGGTGCTTCATCACTGGAGGTTTTTAAGAAGAGATTGGACAGGACTGGACTGGACCAGTGGTGGGTTGCTACCGGTTCGCCCCTGTTCTGCCCCAGCTACGGATCCCAAAGAACACAGCACACACAAAATTTGTACAAAACTTAATTTACTAAAATAGCTCAGTCTTTTTCAAAACAAAGGCTGTTAATGAACTTTCTTAACAGCCTACAAGAAACTAAAGATAAAGTAATCACATTCTTACTAAGGTTGGCAGAAAGCCCAGAAGCAATTTGCAGAGAATCCAGACGCGAAGGAGAGTGAACTAAAGTCGTTCCCTACAAATTGCTTCAGTCGGCGTTCCTCCTTAAATAGGCTAAGGGAGTGGCCAATTAGCCCCAAGCCTTACTCTCGAGGAGACCTCCTCCTGAGGAGCCACTCCTGCCTTTTGGCAGCTCTGTGCACCCGTGAATCAAGAAGAGGCTCCTCCTCTTCGTCCTCTTCACTTATGGGAGCTTCTGGAGGTTCTGAAGGCTCTGGCTGAATCCCCGCCTCTGGCACCACATCTTCTCCAGCCTCCTCATTGTCTGACTCGGCTGCCAGCTGCACAGGCTGCTGGCACAACACCACACCAGCCTCCTCGCTGTCAGAATCAGCTACAATCCGCAGAGGCTGCTGACGGGCCACAACAGCCCCAGATCAGGCAAACTGTTAGCAGCAGCGACGGGAGGCTCTGTCTACCTGCCCGGACGTCTCTACGCATGCGAGCAAACCAGTAGTGATGGGATTTGAATCCCACTACTGGACTGGACCTGTCTGAAATGGTTTAGAATCTCCCTACTTTTTTTAAAAAAAATTGATTTATATGCCGCCTTTCTCCGGAGACTCAGGGCGGCTTACAGTGCGCTAAGCAATAGCCTTCATCTTTTTGAATATTTATACAAAGTCAGCTTATTGCCCCCACAACTGGGTCCTCAATTTACCTACCTTAGAAAGGATGGAAGGCTGAGTCAACCTTGAGCCTGGCGAGATTCGAACCTGCAGTAATTGCAGGCAGCTGGTCTTAATAACAGGGTGCTTTAGACCACTGTACGACCAAGGCTACTTGAGGAGTGGATTGGACTAGAAGACTTCCAAGGTCTCTTCCAGCTCTATTCTGATTCTGATATCCAGGCAAAATGTCCAGCCAAGTCATGGATCAAGTAAATCTTTGGCAACCAACACATTTGGTAGCCAGCAGACAGACAGTCAGAAATTAGAAGCTTCATTCTCTCCCAGCTTCGGCGCTGGCTGAGTTTGTATGCTGAATTAAGTCATGGTGTATAGGTAGTCCTCCACTTACAACAGTTCATTTAGTGACCATGAGCTAGATATTTAGTTCCAAATCTAAGGGGCTGCCACAAAGAAGAGGGGAGTCAACCTATTCTCCAAAGCACCAGAAGGCAAGACAAGAGCCTGGATAGCTCTGCAGACTAAGCACTGTAATTTAACACCAGCTGCCTGCAATTAAAGTAAGTTCGAATCTCACCAGGCTCAAGGTTGACTCAGCCTTCCATCCTTTCTAAGGTAGGTAAATTGAGGAACCAGTTTGTGGGGGCAATAAGCTGACTTTGTATAAAATATACAAAAGTATAAAGGCTATTGCTTAACACATTGTAAGCCGCCCTGAGTCTCAGGAGAAGGGCAGCATATAAATCAAATTAAAAAAACAAAAAAACAAAACAAAACAAAAATAATGGCTGGAAACTAATCAAGGAGAGATTCAACCGAGATAAGGAGGAAAGTGAAAGCAATCAACCGATGAGCAGAAATTGCCTTCAGAAGTTGTGGGAACTTCATCCCTGGAGGCTTTCAAGAAGGGACTGGACTGCCCTCTGTCAGAAATGGTGTAGTATCTCCTCCTTGGGCAGGGGGTTGGACTGGATCAGTGGTGAAATCCAAATTTTTTACTACCGGTTCTGTGAGTGTGGCTTGGTGGGTGTGGTGAGGCTTGGTGGGCGTGGCTTGGTGGGTGTGGCAGGGGAAGTATACTGCAAAATCTCCATTCCCATCCCATTCCAGGGGAGGGATAGTGCAAAATCTCCATTCCCTCCCCACTCCTGGGGGAAGGATATTGCAAAATCTCCATTCCCACTCCACTCTGGGGCCAGCCAGAGGTGGTATTTGCCAGTTCTCTGAACTACTCAAAATTTCTGCTACCAGTTTTCCAGAACCTGTCAGAACCTGCTGGATTTCACCCCTGGACTGGATGATCTGCAGCTCTGTTATTCTGTTATCTTGTCTTATCCCGTTCCAACTCAGTAATAGCTCCCTTCACTTACCACATTCACACCACGAGAGGGCAGCAAAATGTCAGGAAATGCCAAAGTTGGCTTCAGCGCAGGCTGGAGAGTGAAATATAACTTCATAATTATTCATTTTGGTGTAGTATTTAGCATTCCCAGATTTTAACTGCCCTTCTTGTGCCTTTACTAGTTGCCTGGGGCCCATAAACTTGACATGAAAGATCTGTGGCTGTGGCTCCAGTGGTTGGTTTCCTCCCGGTATGGTCCGGTTCAGCCGAGCCGGTAGCGTGACGATATGACGTCACCAAACTGGTTCTCCCCCCCCCACGTTATTCTTACCTTTTATTTGGTCCCACCCCCAATCTATTGCTGCCTCCTGAGTCCCAGCTGATGACTAGAGGGAAAAAAACTGTTTAAACTCTTGCCGCGGGGCTTCAAAGGGCCGTCCTACAGCTGATCAGTGTTAAAAGCAAACAAATGAGTCGGGTCGCAAGTGCGAGGACTGGTCGTAAGTGCGAGGACCTTCCAGAAATGACTCTGACCAGCTAGCCACGCCCACCTAGTCACATGACCTCCAAGCCACACCCACAAAATAAGCCACGCCCACAGAACCGGTAGTAAAAAAAATTAGAACCCACCCCTGTGTGGCTCCAGTATCTTTCCTTCAGATTGAACAGATCCCAAGCTCGATCTTGTTCGAGTATCGCCTCAGTCGTAGGTTATCACTTGGAACTGAAGAGAAAGATCCTGACTATTAAAAACAATCAGTGGAAGGACTTGCCTTCAGAAGTTATGGGTGCTCCATCCCTGGAGGTTTTCAAGCGAGGTTGTCCAGAATGGTATAAGTCAGGAGTCAGCAACCTGCGGCTCTGGAGCCACATGCGGCTCTTTGGGCCCTCTGCTGTGGCTCCCTGTCAGGTGATCCCACCACTGGCTGCCCCGCTCCTCGCCCTCCCCTCCCAGTCATTCCTTGCTTGGTCTGAGAAGGTAAGGGCGACGGAGGGGGATGGGAGAAGCAGCCAGGGCAGAGACAGAGAGATACAGAGAGAGGGGGAGAGAGAGAGATAGAGAGAGATAGAGAGAGAGGGAGAGGGGGGGACGGAAGGAGGGAGGGTAGAGAGAGAGATGTCAAAAGGATTTTGTGGTTCCCAGTGTTTTTTAACAACTGGTTCTCTGCCCTAATGATCTGCTGGGTAGGCGTGGCTAGGCGGGGGTCATGTGACTGGTGGAAGTGAGTGACATCGAGTTGGCCACGCCCACCCAGGTTTTGTGGCTCCCGGTGTTTTCTTTTCTGTGGGAAACGGGTCTAAATGGCTCTTTGAGTATTTAAGGTTGCAGACCCCTGGTATAGGTTCTGATGTTTGAGCAGGGAGACTGTCTACTCTAGAAGACCTCCAAAGTCCCTTCCAACTCTATGATTCTATGGAAAGGAACACAGGTCATTGCTGGGGCACAGGGACTCTCACAGATCACTCACCCCAAATTTAGAAACAATGGAGAAGGCTGCTTCTCCATTGAAGGCAGGACAAGAAACAATGGATGGAAATGGATGGAAACTCAGATTAACAGAGTTGGAAGGGACTTTATAGATCATCTAGCCCAAACCCCTGCTCTCACAGGAAACCTCTGCTTTCTAACAGATGACAGTCCAATCTCTTCTTGAAATCTTCCAGTGATGAAGCTCCCACAACTTCTGTTCCATTGGCTGATTGTTCTCAGTGTCAGAAAAATTCTCCTTATTTCTAGCTGGAATCTCTCCTTGTTCAGTTTCCATCCATTATTCCTTGTCTGACCTTCAGGTGCTTTGGAAAATAGCTTGACCCCCTCCTCTCTGGGGCAGCCCCTGAAATATTGGAAGACTGCTATCATGACTCCCCTGGTCCTTCTCTTCACTAGACTAGCCATGCCCAGTTCCTGTAACCGTTCTTCATCTGTTTTAGCCTCCAGTCCCCTAATCATCCTGGTTGCTCTTCTCTGCACTCTTTCTAGAGTCTCAAAATCTTATTTATACCGTGGCGACAAAAACTAGGTGCAATATTCTAAATGTGGTTTTACCAATTAATTCTGTCATCTTCTCCTGTTATTTTATTTCATTATTTATTTGTTCCTTCATTTGCACAAGAAGTTGCTTTATGAATGTAGGAAGTTAGCACCCATCCCTCTCCTAGGAAAATGAGATATTTTAGGAAATATTAAAAGGGCAGAATATTTCCCCTAAAAGGAAGGCAGAAACTCAGCCCCCTCCCCCACCTTTGTCAATGGGCCATGAAGGCCTGGGCCAGTCTATTCTACATAAGAAAGATCTACTTCCTTCAGGCAGAGCCATAGTAGGAATTGCCCAAAGCCCTTTCATTACATCATCACCCCGCAAGAATCAACCAAGCCTGGGACTCAAAAAACAACCTACAACAGTGATGGCTAACCTTTTTGCCATCACGTGCCAGGAAAGGGGAGGGGCAGGGAAGGTTCACACGCATGCATGCCCACACCCATAATTCTATGCGCCCGCCCCATGCATGTGTGCGCAGCCCCCCTCCCCCCGTGCTCCTGGCACATGGTAGCCCGGTAGTAGGCCCATTTTTCTTTCTCACCTGGCTCCAGATCCTCTCTATGCATCCGGGGAGGGCAAAAACAGCCTTCCCTATCCCCTCAGGGGCCCTCTGGAGGCCTGAAAAGGCCCCTTTCCCAACTTCCAGTTGCACAGCCTCTCTAGTAGTTTCTGGAGGCTGGGGACAGCAAAAAAATGTCACTTCCTGTCCAACTGGAAGTTGGAAAATGGGCCTTTTCAGGCCTCCGAGAGGGTGGGGAAGGCTGTTTCTGCCCTCCCCAGATGCAAAGAGAGGATCTGGAGCCAGGTGAGAAAGAAAAACGGGCCTTCCCCACCTCCCCCAGGCCCTCCGGAGGCAGGAAACAGCTTCCCTACTTCTGGTGGGCCCAGAAGGCCCAAAAATCAGCTGGCTGGCACGCACATGTGCGCCAGAGCTGAGCTGGCGTGCCCACTGATATGGCTACGTGTGCCACCTGTGGCACGCGTGCTATAGGTTCGCCATCACGGACCTACAAAGTTACCCCTGCATGGCCCCATGGGAGTCTGACAACCAATCAGAATGCAAGCTCAAATTCAAAGCCCAACAGAGGGCATTCTCAGCATCTCTGCCCTTTTTCCCTCAGGACCTCAAACCCTGTGGTCCCGTCCACCATTAAAAACCATCAGCTCCTGCCTCACAATCAGGAGGCTGTGAGTTCGATCCTAGGTAGAGGCAGATGTAGGGTCTCCTGCTTGGGCAGGGGGTTGGACTAGATGACCTGCAAAGGTCCCTTCCAACTCTGTTAATCTGTTAAATCTTTCCAATCAGCCACCATGTTCCCAGTGTCTTTTTCAGTTCCCACTTGGAACAGATGGACATTTCTTCCAACATGAAGCAACCCCAAAGGTTGAATTGGCACAACGGTCCAAGCCACGGGACGGACCGGCTCCGATTAGCACCAAGCAAACGACACCTGAGCAGCTTTAGCTAAGCTGGGTTTAGTATCTCGTGTGAACAGAGGTTATCAGCATTAAAGAGGCTTCTAACCCCCCTGCCAACAAAGATAGGAGGAAACCAAGATAGGGGGATTGTGTTCCTGCCCCGTGGCTGTTTCAGAACTTGTACTTTGCTTATCTGCTCTTAGTTGAACATTTGTGTAAAACAAAGCCCCTGACCTACTGTACTTTTTTATTTCATAACTCTCCTCTAACCTATTTAATCTCTCTTTCCTTTTCCCTCTGAGCTCCTTTGTCGGCCTGCCAACAGATTGGAAGACTCTAGGTGTTGAATTTAATACGGATAATCCAGGGGTGGGCTTCAAAAATTTTAGCAAGGGGGTTCTCTGCCCTGTTGCTGTGTGGGGGTGGCCATGGTGGGTGTGGCCATGTCGGCCTCCTGCACCATGTTGGGGGAGGGGGGCGTTTTTGCCCTCCCCAGGCTCTGGAGGCTTTCCTCCAGCCTCTGGGAGGGCGAAAATGGCCTCCCCAGGCTCCAAAGGCCCTCCGGAGGAACTTCTGGTAGGCCTGTTTTTCACCCTCCCCGAGCCTCCGCGCCAGTGGTGGGTTCCTCCCGGTTCGGTCCGGTTCGGCCGAGCCGGTAGCGGTGACGATATGACGTCACCGAACTGGTTCTCCCCCCCGCCCTCCCCCCTCACCCACGTTATTCTTACCTTTTATTTGGTCCCACCCCCAATCTATTGCTGCCTCCTGAGTCCCAGCTGATGACTAGAGGGGAAAAAACTGTTTAAACTCTTGCCGTGGGGCTTCAAAGGGCCGCCCTACAGCTGATCAGTGTTAAAAGCAAACAAATGAGTCGGGTCGTAAGTGCGAGGACTGGTCGTAAGTGCGAGGACCTTCCAGAAACGACTCTGACCAGCTAGCCACGCCCACCTAGTCACATGACCTCCAAGTCACACCCACAAAATAAGCCACGCCCACAGAACCGGTAGTAAAAAAAATTAGAACCCACCCCTGCTCCGCACGTGTCCTGCACTTACCTGCACCCAAAACGGGCCGCGTGGGGATTCCTGGGAGGGGCAGGGCAGGGTGGGCGTGGCCAGCCAGGAGTGGGATTTGGGGGTTCTCCGAACTGCACAGAATCTTAGCTAGTGGCACTCCCGAACTCCTGCGAACCCCAAGCAGCCCACCCCTGAGGTAATCCTTGATTTACATGGAGTTTGTTTACTGTCCGTTCGAAGTTACAACGGCACTGAAAAAAAAGTGACCTATGAGACCGTTTTTCACACTTACAACCATTGCAGCATTCCCAGGGTCACGGGATCAGAATTTGAACACTTGGCAACTGACTCATACTTGTGACGGTTGCAGTGTCTCGGGGTCCTGGGATCCCGTTTTGCGACCTTCTGACAAGCAAAGTCAAAGGGGCAACCGAATTCACTAAACGACCTTTTTGCTAACTTAACAACTGCAGTGGTTCGCCGAACAACTGTAGCAGGAAAGGTCGCAAAATGGGGCCGAACTCGCTTAACAACCGTCTCATTTAGAAATGGAAATTTGGGGCCCAGTTGTGGCCGTAGGTTGAGGACTACCTGTATTGTGCCCTCCAGAAGTGTTTATGCCACGCTTAAATGCAGGGGTGGGCTGCTAGGAGTTCGCAGGGGTTCGGGAGAACCTCTAGCTAACATTCTGTGCAGTTTGGAGAACCCCCAAATCCCACTCCTGAATGGCCCTGCCCACCCTGCCCTGCCCCTTCCAGGAGACCCCACACAGCCTGTTTTGGATGAAGGTAAGTGCAGGGCACGTGTGGAGGCTCCGGGAGGGGAAAAACCGCGCCTACCGGAAGTTCAGGAAGGCCGGAAGCGGGCCTATTTCCAGCCTCCAGAGGGCCTCCGTTTTCGCCCTCTTGTAGGCTCGAGGAAAGCCTCCAGAGCCTGGGGAGGGCAAAAACACCTCCCCTCCGCCATGGTGCAGGAGGCTGACTAGGCCACGCCCAGGGGTGGGTTCTAAATTTTTTTTACTACCGGTTCTGTGGGCATGGCTTATTTTGTGGGTGTGGCTTGGAGGTCATGTGACTAGGTGGGCGTGGCTAGCTGGTCAGAGTCATTTCTGGAAGGTCCTCGCACTTACGATCAGTCCTCGCACTTACGACCCGACTCATTTGTTTGCTTTTAACACTGATCAGCTGTAGGACGGCACTTTGAAGCCCCGCGGCAAGAGTTTAAACAGTTTTTTTTCCTCTAGTCATCAGCTGGGACTCAGGAGGCAGCAATAGATTGGGGGTGGGACCAAATAAAAGGTAAGAATAACGTGGGTGGGTGGGGGGATGGGAGGGCGGGGGGGGAGAACCGATTCGGTGACGTCATATTGTCACCGCTACCGGCTCGGCCGAACCGGACCGAACCAGGAGGAACCCACCACTAGCCACGCCCACCATGACCACGCCCACCCAGCAACCGGGCAGAGAACCCCTTGCTAAAATTTTTGAAGCCCACCCCTGCTTAAATGGGTTCATTTTTAAGGTGCCACAATTAACCCTGAGTTTTAGAGATCCATCCAAAGGGGGGGGGGAAATATGAGCTCCACTTTGCGGGCAGTTTTGGTGTGACTTCGATTTTGGCTTCCCTGGTGGCTGACCTATAGTTTAATCGCCCTTATCAAAATCATCTGAGTGCTTTTTAAGTAGCACGGTAAATATGCACTGCCAATCTCGCATGATGGATGTGCCATTTTGGGTTCATCTCAAGGGTCAAGGTGAGATTGTGAAACGGCCTTTGGTTCCTATCAGGGAACTGACTGAGGACACAAGATTCAAAGGTGAATGTGGGCAAAACGATCAGTTTGCAACCCAGGTTCAATTTTTAGACCAGGGTGGGCAACTAGGGTTCCCTTTTACGACCTGTGGACTTCAACTCCCAGAATTCCATGCTGGCTCAGGAATTCTGGGAGTTCATTTTTCATTTTATTAAATTTGTATACCGCCCTACTCCCGAAGGACTCAGGGCGGTGAACAGGCACAAAATAAAACACATAAATACAAAAGTTAAAACATAATTAAAACCCAATTAAATAATTTTTGCCCGAGACAATTTAAAACTCCCAATAATTTAAAACGAATTAAAATTTCAGTTTAAAAATTTAAAAGAAGGGGAGAAAATTAGGCCAGGCCAGCCTGCTGGAATAGGAGGGTCTTCAAAGCACGGCGGAAAGTGCGCAGATCCGGGATCCTCCGTATCTCCGGGGGGAGCTCGTTCCAGATAGTAGGCGCCCCCACAGAGAAGGCCCTCCCCCTAGGGGCCGCCAGTCGACATTGTTTGGCTGATGGCACCTGGAGGAGCCCCTCTCTATGAGACCGTACCGGCCGGTGGGAGGCTGTTTGTGGTAGTAGACGGTCCCGTAAGTAGCCATGTCCTAAGCCAGGGAGCGCTCTAAAGGTGGTAACCAAAACCTTGAAGCGCACCCGGAAGACCACCAGGAGCCAGTGCAGCTTGCGCAGGAGAGGTGTCACACGGGAGCTCCATGTTGCTCCCATAACCACCCGCGCAGCCGCACTCTGCGCCAGTTGGAGCCTCCAGGTGCTCCTCAAGGGGAGCCCCATGTAGAGAGCGTTACAATAGTCCAGGCGGGCATGAGTGACTGTGTGTAGGGAGTCTCGATCCAGAAAGGGACACAACTGGCGAATCAGGCGAACCTGATGAAAGATCCTCCCGGTCACGGCCGTCAAGTGCTCTTCTAAAGACAGCCGTGAGTCCAGGAGGACGCCCAAGTTGCGAGCCCTCTCTGTGGGGGCCAGTGATTCGCCCCCAATAGTCAGCGATGGCGTCAACTGACTATATCGGGACGTCGGAAACCACAGCCACTCGGTCTTGGATGGGTTGAGCCTGAGCCTGTTCCTCCCCATCCAGATCCGCACGGCCTCCAGACACCGAGACATCACTTCAAGGGCATCGTTGGGGTGGTCCGGGGTGGAGATGTACAGCTGGGTATCAGGAGTTGAAGTCTATAGATCTTAAAGAGTTGCTCAGTCCTGCTTTAGGTCTTTGGATAGCTGGTTTCTGCCATTGCTTTAAATCGGGGGTCTCCAAACTTGGCCATTTTAAGACTTGTGGACTTCTACTCCCCGAATTCCCCTACCAGCTGTTTTGGGAGTCAAAAGTTCACAAGTCTTAAAATGGCCAAGTTTGGAGACCTCTCCTTTGAATCAAGATAGGGATTTCCTACTTTCCAGTTGAGGGTGAACTACAGCTTCTAGCAAACTCTTGGAAGAAAGGTCCATCTGGATTCAGTTCCAAGTGGGGAGGAAGACACTAGAACTGTGATGGCGAACCTATGGCACGCGTGCCACAGGTGGCACATGGAGCCATATTGGTGGGCACGCAAGCTTAGCTCCGGCGTGCATGCATGCCCCTGCCAGCTGATTTTGGGGTCTTTTGGGCCCACTGGAAGTCAGGAAACAGACTGTTTCTGGCCTCTGGAGGACCTCCGGGGGGTGAGAAAGGCCTTTTCTGCCCTCCCCAGACTCCTAGAAAGGCTCTGGAGCCTGGGGAGAGCGAAAAACGGGCCTACTGGGCCCACTGTGCCATCACGTGCCAAAAGCAGGGTGAGCGGGCACATGCACAGGGGAGTGGGCGGCATAGAATTACGGGTGTGGGCACGTGCACATGCGATCCCCCCCTACTACTCCCCCCGCTTTTGGCACGCGATGGCAAAAAGGTTAGCCATCACTGCACTAGAAACATGGAGGCTGTTTGGAAAGATGGTTTAATGGTGGACAGGACCACACATGGTTGAGGTCCTGGGCAAAAAGAGCACATGGGTAAGAGAGAGAGAGAGAGAGAGAGAGAGAGAGAGAGAGAGAGAGAGAGAGAGAGAGAGAGAGAGAGAGAGAGAGAGAGAGTTAGTTTTATATGCTCTCTTGGGCCCCACCTTGGAGCTTCCTGTTCCTGTGTTAGAAATGTATTCTGATTGGTTGTCAGACTCCCATGGGGTCATGCAGGGGTAACTTTGTAGGTTGTCTTGACTCCCAGGCTTGGTTGAATCTTGCTAGGTGATGATGTAATGAAATGGGATTTGGGCAATTCCTATTATGGCTTAATGGCTTTGTCCTGGTTTGGATCTTGAGTGAGGGCTAATCCTATCACCCTGGAGCTGAAAGTCTTTTGTAGATAAGATGGCCCAGTCTTTTGTCTTGTAGATAGAATGGCCCAATCTTTCTGGGGCTATTAACAAAGGTGGGGGCTGCATTCCAAGAGCATGTTTCTCCTTTTCTCATCCAGGGAGGTGTAATATTCTGCCTTTTTAATATTTCCTAGAATATTTCGTTGTTCTAGGAGACGGATGGGCGCTAACCTCCTACAAAACTCACTAAGTATCACGTAGGATGAGGAATGCTGGGAGTTGTAGTTCAACCAGAGATGGAAGGCCCATATATTCCATCTCTGTGTTAAGACCTTTATGGCACAAGGGTGTTAAAAGCTGTCCATAGTCCTTAGGTGTGGAAAAAGCAATATTCCCTTGGCACAAGGAGTGCAAGGGCAAAGGTGCCTGGGAGAAGCAGAAGACAAGGAGTCTAAAAGTACAGGCTTCTCTTTTGGCACCTTCAACGTGGCACGCAGAAATGACTCAAGCTAAGGATGCCTAAATTGCAGGAGATGGTTTCTTAGAATTAAAGATCTCAGTAATGGAGGAGGGGAAAACCAAGCTTTCACAATTTGGAAGGGTTCACAAAACACGCTAATGCCGTGGGCTAGCTTTACCCAGGAACCTAGGCCAACATGCTAATGTAGGAAGAAAATCCAAGTCTGGTTCCAAGCTGGGAGGGAAAAAAAATAGAGACTGGCTGATTGGAAAGGAGGACTCTGTTTATTTGGATGTCAGAAACTTCAGTGACAGCAGCAATGTTTCTGGGGTGGCTGACAAAATAGCTGAGTGAGTGGATGGATGTTTATAGGTTTCTGGGATTTGGTGTTTGAGATGCTCCAGGGGGTTGTGGAATGTGGTGAGCCTTGTGTCTTTTGCTATTCTAATGGTAGTGGGTAAATCCTATTATGTCCTAAAGGTCCTGTCCTGTCCTTAGAATTTGAAGTGGGGGATATAAATTCTTAATCCCGTCAGCTCCAGCCTTCTGTGGGAGCCGTGGCTGAAAGCGTTTTGTTCATGAATAAATTGGCCCAGTCTTTCTTAATAGGTACAAAATATCCGTCTCTAAAGATTTGAGCCTTCTATTTGAGGCTGTTATGAAAGACTGGGGCTGCCTTTAAGAACATGTTTCTCCATTTCTCCTTTGGAGAAATATTTTTAATATTAAGAATGAAGAATATTTTAATCTGGGGAAGAGGGCTTCCTACACTAAGAAATAAATAAATAATAAACAACTGGACAACTGCAAAATCTCCATTCCCACCCCACTCTGGGGCCAGCCAAAGGTGGTATTTGCCAGTTCTCCGAACTGCTCAAAATTTCCGCTGCCGGTTCTCCAGAACCTGTCAGAACCTGCTGGATTTCACCCCTGCATCATGGCCCTATACCATGTTAGACAGATGGTTGTCTCAATCTCTTCTTAAAAACCTCCAGTGATGGAGCACCCACAACTTCTGGAGGCAAGCAGTTCCACTGGTTAATTGTTCTCACTGTCAAGAAATTTCTCCTTAGTTCTAAGCTGCTTCTCTCCTTGATTAGTTTCCATCCATTGCTTCTTGTCCTGCCCACAGGTGCTTTGGAGAATAGCTTGACTCCCTCTTCTTTGTGGCAGCCCCTCAGATATTGGAACAATAATTCCTTTTTTTAAATGATCCATTTAGGGAAATTCTTTGTGGCCTTTTTGCTGAAAACAGGGAAAAGTGAAGTGGCGACTGATTTGATGATTGAAAAAGAATTAAATGTGGGGTGTGTGGAAAGGATATTTCAATAAGCAGCGAGGTTGGGTAATGAATTTGTTAACTTCTGTTACAAAAAAGCCCAAATATTTGTGTGTGTTTAGTTAATTTTCTTCCTCTCATATTCTTTCCCCCCCTCCTCATTTTCTTCGCATTGTCTTTCATTCTTTTTTGCCTTTTATTCAAAGCTGGCCTTTAATTGTTTGACAAAATAAAAACGATAAAATATAATATTAGCAGGGAAGAAATCCAGCAGGAACAGCCCTATTTCAAAAGCCTTTTGAGTGGCACCCTAAAGCGGTCGTAAATGAACAAAAACCAACTTTCATGTCAGAAGCACATGAGACCGAGTCTAATGTTACCCCCATTATTTTATTAGATGCTGGTGGCTTGCACGCGGTGGATTAGTTATTCCAATTTGGCTGCCATGTGAATGGGGGCAGGGGGTAGGAGCAGCCCACCTCCTCCATCTCCTTCTATCGCTTGTAGCTATGTTTAGCAGGAAGCACGGCTTATCTTTTGCCCATGAGTAAGTCACAGGACTGAGACCCAGTGGCCTCCCAGATCTACAGGTAGTCCTCGACGTACGACGACAACGGGGATCAGAATTTCCGTTGCTCAGCAAGGCGGTTGCTAAGTGAGTCACTGCCCAATTTTACGACCTTTTTTCAAAACGTGGTTGTAAGTAAATCACTGCAATGATTGAAGGAATTGTGAGGTCATTGCGTGAATCCAGCTTCCCCCCCCCAGCCCTAACCCTAACCCCAAGGGTGAAATCCAGCAGGTTCTAACAGGTTCTGGAGAACCGGTAGCGGAAAATTTGAGTAGTTCGGAGAACCGGCAAATACCACCTCTGGCTGGCTCCAGAGTGGGGTGGGAATGGAGATTTTGCAGTATCCTTCCCCTGCCATGCCCACAGAACCGGTAGTAAAAAAAATTGAATTCCACCACTGCCTAACCCTAACCCTAACCCAGGGGTCAGCAATCTTAAACACTAATAGAGCCACAAAGGTCCTAACCGAAAGCCCCCATTCAATTTTGGAGCCGACCGGAAGTCCAGTTCCCCCACCATAGAGTCTCCTCCTAGCACGGCGTTCTTTTTCCTCTGCTGACTGGAAATCCGGTTCCCCCACCATAGAGTCTCCTCTTAGCGCAGCATCCGTTTTCCTCTACCTGGCCTAACCGAAAGCCCTATCAATCGTGGAGCCGGCCACCAACAGGGAGCCGCAGCAGAGGGATGAAAGAGCCACATGCGGCTCCAGAGCCACAGGTTGCTGACCCCTGCCCTAATCCTAATCCTTGGCTTTACTCGTCACAAGCCATCTGAGAAGGTCGCAAATGGTGATTACATGATCCCGACAGGCAGCAATCATCCTAGATACATGCCGGTTACCAAGCACTCAAATTTTGATCATGCAGTCATGAGGATTCTGCAAGCGTCATATGTGCGAGGATGGTCATAAGTCGCTTTGGTCACCAGTGCCACAGCACTGAACAACTCCATGTCGGTTTAGCTTTCACGACCATTAGTGAAGGTTGTTGGAACTTGTAGTTTGCTACAAGTTCCAACATCCAACATCTACAAGTTTGCTACTGTAGAAAGTTAGCACCCACTCCTCTCCTAGAAGAAGAAAATATTTTGAGAAATATATTTTAAAAGAGGGCAGAATATTATATTTCCCTGGATGAGAAATGGAGACAGCAGCCCCCACCTTTCTTAATAGCCCTCAGCAGATGCCAGCACTTAAGAAATAAAGACGTCGCAAAATGAGGCAAAACTCACATAAGAACTGTCTTGCTTTGCAGTGGAAATGTTGGGCTCGGCTGAGCTCAGAAGTCAAGGACTACCTGTATAACACAATGACATTGATTGATTATGTGCCATGAGTCATTGTCAACTCCTAGCAATCACATAACCCAAATTTCTCCATGAACACAATGGCATCTAAATCCCCAAAGGAAAGAACACTAGGGAAGGGCCACTGTGAGGTCATGCAGATCGCAGAGCTGTCATGGATCTCTCCTGAATTATGTAATTCGGATTTGTCCAATGATGTAAGGCTGTGTGTGTTGACACTTGCTCTTCATTGCCTCTGGGCAAACTCTACTAATGAAAGAGAGTAGGAGTGTCTTCCTAGAATCTGATGAAGCCTTCAGGGGGGTATTTCGTAACCATTTGATTATTCCATCAACTGGAATAATCCTATTTTGGATCTTGGCCGTGACTCATAGGTGTCAGCAGAGGGAAGGAAAGAAGACAAATGAAGAAATGGTTAAGGCACCAGGCTAGCAAGTGGGAGGTCATGAGTTCAGGTCCTGCCTGAGCCATGAAAGCCAGATGATAGGTTGATAGATAGATAGATAGATAGATAGATAGATAGATAGATAGATAGATAGATAGACAGACAGACAGACAGACAGACAGATAGAAAGAGAGAGAAAGACATGAGAGATGATAGAGAGAGAGGGAGGGAGAGAGAGAGAGAGAGAGAGAGAGAGAAAGAGAGAGAAATAAAATATCTTATGCCACCAGACTCCAAATTCTGGGTTTAGACAACTTAGAACTACGCCGACTTCAGTCAGACCTAAGCATAGTACATAAAATTATCTGCCACAATGTCCTACCTGTCAATGACTACTTCAGCTTCAACCGCAACAATACACGAGCAAATAATAGATACAAACTCAAGGTAAACCGTTCCAAACTCGATTGCAGAAAATAGGACTTCAGTAACAAAGTGGTCAATGCCTGGAATGTACTATCTGACTCTGTAGTTTCTTCTCCAAACCTCCAAACCTTTAACCTTAAACTGTCTACTGTTGACCTCACCCCATTCCTAAGAGGTCCGTAAGGGGCATGCATAAGTGCACCAGAGTGCCTACCATCCCTGTCCTAATATTCCTTTTTACTTACTCTTTTCATGTATTCAAATTATGCTTATACTTTTTCCTGTTATATTATATATATGCTTGACAAATAAACTTATGATTATGATTATAAGTGAGAAGATAGCTAGATAGATGATAGATAAAGAGAGAGAGATGAGAGAGATGATAGATAGATGGGTAGATAGGTAGATAGATAGATAGAGAGATAGAGAGAGAGAGAGAGAGAGGAGAGAGATGATAGATGGGTAGATAGGTAGATAGATAGATAGGTAGATAGAGAGAGAGAGGAGAGATGATAGATAGATGGGTAGATAGGTAGATAGATAGATAGATAGATAGATAGATAGATAGATAGATAGATAGATGATAGATAGATAGATAGATACCCTGTTTCCCCAAAAATAAGACATCCCCTGATAATAAGCCCAAACAGGCTTTTGAGCGCATGCGCTAAAATAAGCCTCCCCCCGAAAATAAGCCCTCCCCAAAAATATTTAAACGCAGAGCTGGAAATCAGGTAAGACAGCAAGAGAAGCCCCATCTTGCTCCACACGCCCCAAAATAATAAGACCTCCCCGAAAATAACACCAAGCGCTTATTTTGGGGTTTAAAAAATATATAAGACAGGGTCTTATTTTCAGGGAAACACAGGGAAAGAGAGAGAGAGAGAGAGAGAGATTGATAGATGAGAGAGGGAGAGAAAGAGAGAGATGAGAGAAAGAGAGAGAGAGAGAGATGAGAGAAAGAGAGAGAGATGAGAGAGAGAAAGAGATGAGAGGAAAAGAGAGATGATAGATTGATGATAGATTGGCTGTTGTCTGTGGAGATTCTTGATCATCCAGGTCATGATTTTCCCAAAGGTGCTTTTTTCCCCCCAAAAGGCAACTGAACTTTCTTTGTTTTTCCTCATCCAAGAACTTCGTTGGGTTCAGCTGGGAACTGAAGAAGCTTCTTGGATGAGAAGCGAAAGGTTTTCACGGAAGAACAGGAAAAAGTCCAGGAGGAAAAAAAAGCACCTTTGCGTCTCCTTCTCTGTTCCATTCTGTTTTTTTTCCTCCGAGCACCCGATCCCTCCTCCATCCTTCAGGCAGGGCCGAAGGGAAGAAACGTCCCACTGCATCAGGAATTCGCCTCTCCACCTCTCATCCCAGCTGGGCTGTTCCTGCCACCTCCGCTTCGTTCCTGGCTGGCCTTACAAGCATCTCCTTTGTTCTCGGTTTCGCCTTTATCACGGACGGCATCTCTTCCGCGGTGCTCAACAGCGGCCTCCTCCAAACCGAGGGGCATGTGATTTCAGCATGCTTGGCTCCGAAAGGCTGTGACCAATTCCCTCACATGAAATCCCTGCTGAGGCTGTTCAGGAAAGATTTGACCCCGGTTGCGGTCACCATCTCGGGCAGGAAATAGGCGAGCAGGCCCCTCGAGTTGCTTGCAGGTAGTCCTCCACTTACAACCGTTCGTTTAGTGACCAAAGGTACCACGGTACTGGGGGAAAAAAAAGGCTGTTTTCACACTTACGAATGTTACAGCATCCGCATGGTCAGAGGATCAAAATTCGAAGGTGTCCCGGGGGGGGGGAGGGGCATGGGATCCCCTTTTTGCGACCTTCTGACAAGCAAAGTCAGAAACCCGGCCACATTTACCAGCATCCTGCTTTACAACGGTTTTTTAGTGAAAACTGGCATGTACTTCTTATTTTTCAGCAAACTGTGCCTAAGGATTGGTCCAAATCACCCAGGGAAGTTTCGTGCCTAAGGTGGGACTAGAACTCCCAGTCTCCTAGTGATTGGCCTAAAACTACCAATCTGGCTTTTATGCCTCAGCTGAGACTAGAACTCTCAGTCTCCTGGTGATCGGCCCAAAGTCACCCAGCCACCTTTCATGCCTAAGGAGGCACTAGAACTCACAGTCTCCTGGTGATTGGCCCAAAGTCACCCAGCCACCTTTCATGCCTAAGGAGGCACTAGAACTCACAGTCTCTTAGTGATTGGTCCAAAGTCACCTAGCTGGTTTCCATGCCTAAGGCGGGATTAGAACTCCCAATCTCCTGGTGATTGGCCCAAAGTCACCCAATTGGCTTTCATGCCTAAGGTGGGACTAGAACTCACAGCCTCCTGGTGACTGGCCCAAAGTCACCCAGCCAGCTTTAATACCTAAGGCAGGACTAGAACTCTCAGTCTCCTAGTGATTGGTCACCCAGCTGATTTTTCATGCCTAAAGAGGACTAGAATTCACCATCTCCTTTTTTCCAGCCTGGTGCCTTCATTGCTAAGCCAAACTGGCTCTGATTTACGATTTAAGGAGTTGTGTGGTTTGGGTCAAGAGTGGAGTGTTATTCTAACCTTTGGCGGTTAATAAATATGTGGCTGAAGGCTTAGTGCGAACATGTAAATGCATACTCTTGATGCTGGATTAGAGTCGAAGAAAAGGAGCAGGCAGGGGCGTCTGCAAGACATTGTCCGAAACGTCAAAGGGATAACTGCAACGGTGTAACTGATTGTCCCATCATCAGGGTTCGGGAGAACCTCTAGCTAAGATTCGGTGCAGTTTGGAGAACCCCCAAATCCCACTTCTGGCTGGCCCCTCCCACCCCACCCTGCCCCTCCCAGGAGTCCCCACAGGGCCCACTTTGGATGCAGGAAAGTACAGGACGTGCGTGGATACTCGGGGAGGGTGAAAAACGGGCCTAACGGAAGTTTGGGAAGCCTGGAAATAGGCCCGTTTCTGGCCTCCAGAGGGACTACGGAGCCTGGGGAGGCTGTTGTCGCCCTCCCAGAGGCTCAAGAAAAGCCTCCTGAGCCTGGGGAGGGCAAAAAGTCCCCCCCCGGCCATGGTGCAGGAGGCCAACTAGGCCACACCCACCCAGTAAACCGGGTAGAGAATCCCTTGCTAAATTTTTTGAAGCCCATCATAATCACCATCTTGACTTTTTGGACACATTCAGAATCAGGATCAGAACAGAGCTGGAAGGGACCTTGGAGGTCCTCTAGTCCAGCCCCCCCCCCTGCTCAAGTAAAAGACCCTGTATCATTTCAGTCAAGTGGCTGCCCAGTCTCTTCTTAAAAATCTCCAGTGATGAAGCACCCACAACTTCTGAAGACAACTTCTGCTCCACTGGTTGTTGTGGCCCGCCAGCAGCCTGCGCGTATTGTTGCTGATCCCGACGACAAGGAGGCTGGTGTGGTGCTGCGCCAGCAGCCTCGAGTCGGACAGCAAGGAGGCTGGAGAAGATGTGGTGCCAGAGGCGGGGATTCAGCCAGGGCCTTCAGAACCTCCAGAGGCTCCTTTAAGTGAAGAGGATGAAGAGGAGGAGCCTCTTCTCAATTCACGGGCACGCAGAGCTGCCAAAAGGCAGGAGTGGTTCCTCAGGAGAAGATCTCCTCGAGAGTAAGGCTTGAGGCTAATTGGCCACTCCCTTAGCCTATTTAAGAAGGTACGCCACTTGCAACAAGCTGCAGGAAACAACTTTAGTTCGCTAACCATTACGTTGGGATGTCTCTGCAAGTCTCTGTTTCTGGGCTTTCTGCCAACTCCAGTAAGACTCTGAATATCTTATCGATGGAATTCTGGCAGGCTGTTAAGAACGCTTTAGTAACAGCCGGCATTTGCTAACTGCGTTTTTGAGTAAACTAAGTTTGGTTCAGAGTTTGTGTGTGCTGTGTTCTTTGGGATCCGTAGCTGGGGCAGAACACTGGTTGATTGTTTTCCCTGTTTCTCCTCAATTCCAGGTGGCTTCTCTCCTCGATGAGTTTCCATCCATTTTTTTTTCCTTGTCCTATCTGTTGTAGATATCCTTGACAGCAGATTTGCCCATAGATCCCCAGGCACTTTTTACTTAACGAAGCCCCTTAGCTCATGGATTTAGAAAGATTCACAGGTTAGCTGCCTACCTACTTGCACACGCCTGCTAGTATGTTTATGTTTATGTTTATGTTTATGTTTATGTTTATTATATTTGTATACCGCCCTTCTCCCAAAGTGTTGTGGAATGATGAGGACCAAGCAACATTCCTGGGTCAGCCAGAGACAGTTTTATTGCGCAAGGTTCAGAGCCAGTTTTGTACATGAAACTTTGAACAAGGAGAGAACTCTGCTACAACGGTTTTATACATTTCTAAGACAAAGGATTCAGTGAGATCATACATTTTCCATATATGGTTAACATACATTGGATAATAAGTTCATCTAATTAACTTAAAGCATTAATTTTACTTTACAAAATTATCTTAGCCACACAACTTTTCCTTAAGTGCTCGGAGTTGCTAATGGGAGAGTTACTACTGTCCTTGGGTAAATTTATTGGATTAAGTAACTCTTTGTAACATATAGATCTTTGTGTCATTCATAGTGAGGTCACTCAGATGTTTTCCATATGGCAGTCCTTTCGTGACATCTAGGTCTCAGAAGATATATTACCACTTAATGGGGTTTAACTGTTTGTTAATATAATTTCCAACAAGTACTTTCTTCTCTTATAATAATGTGAATAATGTGAAGAGGTTCTCTCAGAATTCATGTATCTAAGCACGTCTTCCCCTTATAATAATGTGAATAGAGAGGGTCCCCCAGAGCCCATATATCTGACTCTGTATGATTCCTTTCTTTTATTCACATTATTTCTTTTATCTACATTAAAAGGACTCGGGGCAGTGAACAGCCAGCAGATAAAATACAGAGAATACAAAAATTAAAACAATATTAAAATCCAATTAAACTAATTTGGCCCACAGTTAAAACACCCTCATATTAAAACCCATAATTTAACAATTTAAAATTAAAGCAATTTAAAAAGTTTGGTCAGGTCAGCCGGCTTGATGAAACAAAAACGTCTTTAAGGTACGGCAGAAAGTGCGCAGATCCGGGATCCGCCGTATCTCCGGGGGCAACTCGTTCCAGAGAGTAGGTGCCCCCACAGAGAAGGCTCTCCCCTTGGGGGCCGCCAGCTGACATTGTTTGGCCGACGGCACCCTGAGGAGCCCCTCTCTGTGAGAGCGTACTGGTCAGTGGGAGGCTACTGGCGGCAGAAGGCGGTCTCGTAAATGCCCGGTAGTAATGTTCAGCTTTGGCATTCCCACAACACGTTTAATCGGGTCAGTGAGTTAACCCACTTTCTGGCTTGACAGAACCCAGGATAAAGCGATGGGTAGCCAAAAGCGAATGGGAAGCACAACGGAAAATAGATTGCATTTAAAAAAAAAAAAAATACAGCTGCCATGCATTTATTGACCGGTGAGTATTTGGAAATCCGACCGCTGAGTCCTTGTTTGTCTGTCTCCCTATATTTTGACTCTTCGCATGACGCATTGTTATCTTAACTGGGGCTTATACCATTCATTCAAGGGCCTGACTTTAAAGGAAACGCTGAATCATACACTTAAGAAAACAGGGGTGAGTTTGTCTCGTTGCATCCAATGTGTCATGTCAACAAGCCTAAAGGTTTGGAGTAGGGAGGGGGTTGGGTTGAGAAGAAAATTGGTGTGAAATATTCAAATACCTTGGTCAATGAAGGAAGGCTGCATAAAGCAAGGGTCTCCAACTTTGGCAAGTTTACGACTTGTGGACTTCAACTCCCAGAATTCCTCAGCCAGCGCATTGCCAAGTTGGCAAGATTGGAGACCCCTGGCATAAAGGATTACGTCCATGCAATATCAAAACCGTGGATCACGGTTGATGGAAAGAAGAGGAGGGGGTTTTGCACAACCCTGAAAACCACAAATAATTCCATCGCATTTTGTCTTACCTTGTGAACCCATGATTGCAGTGGTGAAATCCTAATTTTTTTTTTTTACTACCGCTTCTGTGGTGTGGCTTGGTGGGCATGGCAGGGGAAGGATATTGCAACATCTCCATTTCCACCCCACTCCAGGGGAAGGATACTGCAAAATCCACATTCCCTCCCCACTCCTGGGCGAAGGATATTGCAAAATCCCCATACCCACCCCACTCGGGAGCCAGCCAGAGGTGGTATTTGCCGGTTCTCCGAACTGCTCAAATTTTCCGCTGCCGGTTCTGCAGAACCTGCTGGATTTCACCCCTGCATGCTTGGCCTCATAAAATCAGATTTTTAGTCTTTTTTTCCTGGTGTGTCTCTGCTCTTCCTGGACACGGCAATCCCTGGATTCTTCTCCCAACTTTATTTTCTCGATTAGAAATGAACAAAAAAAAAGAGAACAAGAGCCAGTTTGCTCTAGTACAGATAGTCCTCGATTTACAACAGTTCATTTAGTGACCATCCGAAGTTATAACGGCACTGAGAAAAGGGACTTACGACCGTTTTTCACACTTACAACCTTTGCGGCGTCCCCATGTTCATGTGATCAAAATTCAGACGCTTGACAATTGACTCATACTTAGGGCAGTTGCAGTATCCCAGGGTCACGTGATTCGCTTTTGTGATCTTCTGACAGATTCACTTAATAACCGTGTGACTAACTTAACAACTGCAATGATTCACTTAACAACAACCATGGCAAGAAAGGTTATAAAACGGGGGTAAAACTCACTTAACAATTGTTTCACTTAGCAACAGTAATTTTGGGCTCGATTGTGGTGATAAGTTGGGGACTGCTTGTAGTTCAGGCACCCTGCTAAAAACCAGGAGATTGTGGGTTCTAGTCCCTGCTTAGAATATGAAAGCTGGTTAGGTGACTTTGGGCCATTCACCAGGAGACTGGGAATTCTAGTCCAGTTTAGGCACGAAAGCCAGCTGGGTGACTTTGGGCCGTTCACCAGGAGACTGGGAGTTCTAGTCCAGTTTAGGCATGAAAGCCAGCTGGGTGACTTTGGGCCGTTCACCAGGAGACTGGGAGTTCTAGTCTCGCCTTAAGCATGAAAACCGGCTGGGTGACTTTGTGCCAATCACTCTCTGAACCCAATCCACCTCACGGGGTTTGTTATTGTGGGGAAAATAGGAGAAGGAAGGTATATTAGAAATGCTTGGCGCCCTTGAGTTGTTTATGAAAACAATAAAGGCAGGCTCTCAAATAAATAAGAGGAGCTTTATCCGCAGGGCTGGTTAAAACATGCAGCCAGCAGAGAGGTACCGTGGAAGGGATGGCTGGGGGAAAAGTGACTTTGAAGAAAGGGAAAAACTTCACCTATTTTGCTCACCTTGCAAAGAAAATGGTCTCTGCGGCTCCCAAATATTTTTGTCGGGGTCCCTAGTAGCCTACTGCTGCTGCTGTCTACTAGCAAGGCTAATTAGATTTTTTTTTTTTAATTTGATTTATATGCCGCCCTTCTCCGGAGACTCAGGGCGGCTTACAATGCGTTAAGCAATAGCCTTCATCCTTTTGTATATTTATACAAAGTCAGCTTATTGCCCCCACAAACTGGGTCCTCAATTTACCTACCTTAGAAAGGATGGAAGGCTGAGTCAACCTTGAGCCTGGGGAGATTCGAACCTGCAGTAATTGCAGGCAGCTGGTCTTCATAACAGGGTGCTTTAGGCCACTGTACTACCAAGGCTCTTTGGCTTGATTCAGCCCCTTTGCGAAATGCTTAAAACAGTGTTTCTCAACCTTGGTAGCTTGAAGATGGGTGGCCTTCAACTCCCAGAATCCCCCAGCCAGCAGCGCTGGCTGGGGGATTCTGGGAGTTGAAGTCCACCCATCTTCAAGCTTCCAAGGTTGAGAAACACTGGCTTAAAAGGTTGTCTTTTTTCTAAGCGGAAGGTATGCAGAGGTTATTTTTGGGTCTTTAAAAAAAAAGAAAAGAAAAGAGAAAAGGCTTTCTTGGCATTCGGCTTCCGAGAACAAAACATCACCCCACGGCCTAGACTATTAGCCAATCTTAACAAAGAAATACTTTGGAGGTCACCGATCTCGGATCTCGCCCTGCCAACCGGTTGGGACCAGAGATGGGGTGATTCGGCTTTCTTGAACTGACCGAGATCGGTGACAAAACTGGGCCCTGCTCTGAACCCAATTCTGGGAAACGGCCCATTCATAAAAGCAGCGGGAGGTTTTTTTTTTTTTTTTTTCCCCTTTCATCTTTTCTTCCTTCCCCCCCCCCCCCCGAGCGTGCCAAGAATGTGAATTTCTTTGCAAAGGGCTTATTCTTAACTGGAGTCAGCGCAGGGAGCCTGCCAGATTATGTAAGATCTTAGCAAAATGCTGTGCTCGGATCTTGGGCGGCGCTGGTTCATGTGAAGACGCCGATCAGTTTGGTGCGGGGAGGGGGGGATTTGGCTCAGTGGGGGCGCGAGAAAGGAAAGAAGAAAAGCCACCGGGATGGCGCTTGCCTGGGGAAGGGTTCGCGCCAGACCACCTGTCAAACTGGACCGTCCTTGACCTCTCTCTCTCTCTCTCTCTCACTACATCTATCTAGCCATCATCTATCATCTCTGTCTATATCTCCATCCATCCATCCACCCATTTCTCCTTGTTTCCAGGTTGAATCTCTCCTTGGTCAGTTTCCATCCATTGTTCCTTGTCTGGCCTTCGGGTGCTTTGGAAAATAGTTTGACCCCCTCCTCTCTGTGGCAGCCCCTCAAATATTGGAAGACTGCTATCATGTCTCCCCTGGTCCTTCTCTTCACTAGACTAGTCATGCCCAGTTCATGTAACCGTTCATCGTATGTTTCAGTCTCCAGTCCCCTAAACATCCTGGTTACTCTTCTCTGCACTCTTTCTAGAGTCTCAATATCTTTTTTACAGTGTGGTAACCAAAGCTGGATCCAGTACTCTAGGTGTGGTCTTACTAGGCCTTTATAGAGTGGTATTAGTACCTCACTTGATCTTCATTGTATCCCTGTTCCAAAGGCAATTATTCTTTTCCAGATACGAACAATTTGGGAATGCTTCCTTTTGGTCCCAGGCTGCGACCAGAAGCACCTTTGATTAACTTTGATTCATCTGCCAACCGCTTCCCCTTTGATAATTACTTTAACCAGGCGGTGCCCACACTGGTATCATCTAGATTGGACAATAGTGAACGTGTCCCGCACAAACCTGTTTTTGTCTTGCCCGGAAACTTCAATTAGCAGCACAATGCCTAATGGCTTTATTTATTTATTTCAGGAAAAACATGAAGATGTTGTATTGTATTTGTGCTTACACTACATTGACTGTAAAATTGTTTCGGGGGGAAAAAAAATAGCAAAGCGCTCGTAAAGGCATGTAAAAAGGGGCCTGGTGGCTCAGCAGACTAAAAGCATTGTGATTAACACCAGCTGTCTGCAATTACTGTAAGTTTTAATCTCACCAGGCTCAAGGTTGACTCAGCCTTCCATCCTTTCTAAGGTAGGACCCAGTTTGTGGGGGCAATAAGCTGACTTTGTAAAAATATACAAAAGGATGAAGGCTATTGCTTAACGCATTGTAAGCCCCCCTGAGTCTCCGGAGAAGGGCGGCATATAAATCAAATAAAAATAAATAAAAATAAAAATAAATCAATAAAAACTTTAAACTTTTTACATGCCTTTAGTTCCAAGCTGTTTGACAGAACCCTCCATTGCTGTGTGAATCTCCAAAACTTATAAAATCATTTATTTATTTATTTGTTTGTTTCCATTTCTATACAGCCCTTCTCCAATAGGACTCAGGGTGGTGAACAGCCAAAGTAAAAAACAGAACATACAAAATTTAAAAGCAGTTTAAAATAATTAAATATTTTGGCCGTAAATTAAAACAACCCAATTTAAAATCAATTTAAAATTTAACTCAAGCCAGCCCAGCTAGTTGAAATAAATAGGTTTTCAGGGCCCGATGAAAAATTCGGAGGTCTGTTATTGTACGTATCTCTGGGGGGAGGTTGTTCCAGAGGGTGGGCACCGCCACAGAGAAGGCTCTCCCCCTGGGGGTCACCAGCCGACATTGTCTGGCAGACGGCACCCTGAGGAGGCCCACTCTGTGCGAGCGTACTGGCCGGTGGGAGGCTATTAGTGGCAGAAGGCGGTCTCGTAAATACCCCGGCCCTAATCCATGGAGCGCTCTAAAGGCGGTCACCAACACCTTGAAGTGCACCCGGAAGACCACCAGGAGCCAGTGCAGCTCGCGCAGGAGAGGTGTCACACGGGAGTGCCTCGTCGCCCCCATAATCCCCCTCGCGGCCGCGTTCTGGACCAGCTGGAGCCTCCGGGTGCACCCCAGGGGGAGCCCCATGTAGAGAGCGTTGCAGTAGTCCAGGCGGGAAGTGACGAGTGCCTGAGTGACTGTGCGTAGGGAGTCCCGATCTAGAAAGGGGCGTAACTGGCATATCAGGCGAACCTGATAAAAAGCCCCCCTGGCCATGGCCGTCAAATGATCTTCTAAAGACATTTAAATATATTCTCTGTGTCAGCACTTCAAGCTGCATTTACTCTAGTGCTGACATAAGAAGGAGAAGCAGAGGCGTCTGGAAAGGGACGTTTGACTTTTCACCTACTTATTTTCCCTGGAGACAATATCCCCTAGGAGATGGGATGGGAGGGGGGAAATTCCTTTGAGCTGGAGCAGTAGATTAGGGGTAGAGTGACTTGGAAGATGCCCAATGAGTGCAGAGGAGTGGGGAAAGGAAAGGGAGGGTTTTGGGTCAGGAAGTCAGTGCTGGCTGCGATGGAGTCGGAGTTAGAATGTTGTGCTTAATAAATGGGAGTTTTTCATCAAATACTTTGTTTGAAAAGAATTTTATTTGAGACGACCTCGAAACCTGACACTCTGGCAATTACTGTGCGGTGGTCTGTTGGCGATTTGATTTTAAGATGCAGCCTTCTCTGTCTCCATCTAAGCTTTCAAAATGGACTCGCTGAGGAGCTGAAAGGCTTTAGTTTATATTAGATTAGGATTAGATGTAAATTATTAACTAATAAGACTTAGTTATTAATAGTTATTAGTTTTATTGGCATTTGTAAAAGGGCCTTAATAGGGCCTTCTCTATGAATAAGATTTTCATTGTTGACTTTTAATTGTTCCTGTTCATGATCAGTTCCACTTACTGTAATTACATGTTATTGGAATGGTTTTATAATGTCTTCTTGATTTTATCTTTTTTAAAACTGTGAACTGCTGGGAGTTAAATAAATAAAATAGAATTACAGTGGTCTTTCTCTAATGTGGTCCAGTGTATCGTGTGATTGCAGTCATTGGATCTTACCTTGCAAATCTTTTCACCTAGTCAACCATCCATTAGGTCAGGGGTCCCCAAACTTAGCAGCCGTAAGACTTGTGGACTTCAACTCCCAGAATTCCTTAGCCAGCCAGCCAGCCCTCCCTCTGTTCCTTACATCTTCCTTCCTTCCTTCCTTCCTTCCTTCCTTCCTTCCTTCCTTCCTTCCTTTTCTTTCTTTCCCTTCCTTCCTCCCCTCATTCCTCCCTCCCTCCCTTCTTCCCTCTCTCCCTCTGCTCCTTGCATATTCTGTCTGTCTGTCTTTCTTTCTTTCTTTCTTTTTCTTTCTTTCTTTCTTTCCTTCCTCCCTTCCTCCCTCCCTCCCCCCTTCCCTTCCTTGCATCTTCCTTCTTCCTTTTCTTCCACCCTCCCTCCTTTACATCTTCCTTCTTTTTTCTCTCCTCCCTCCCTCCCTTGCATCTTCCTTCATTTTCTTCCTCCCTCCCTCCCTTACATCTTCCTTCTCCTTCCTTCCTTCCTTTCTTTTCTTTCTTTCCCTTCCTTCCTCCCCTCATTCCTGCCTCCCTCCCTTCTTCCCTCTCTCCCTCTGCTCCTTGCATATTCTTACTTTCCTTCCTTCCTTCCTTTCTTCCTCCCTCCCTCCCTCCCTCCCTTCTTCCCTCTCTCCCTCTGCTCCTTGCATATTCTGTCTGTCTGTCTGTCTTTCTTTCTTTCTTTCTTTTTCTTTCTTTCTTTCTTTCCTTCCTCCCTCCCTCCCCCCTTTCCTTCCTTGCATCTTCCTTCTTCCTTTTCTTCCTCCCTCCCTCCTTTACATCTTCCTTCTTTTTTCTCTCCTCCCTTGCATCTTCCTTCATTTTCTTCCTCCCTCCCTCCCTTACATCTTCCTTCTCCTTCCTTCCTTCCTTCCTTCCTTCCTTCCTTCCTTCCTTCCTTCCTTCCTTCCCTTCCCTTCTCTATAATTTAAAACTGTTTTTTACTGTGATTCGTTTTGAATCCCAGTAAAAAGCAGCTGAGCTACTGAAGGATGCCGGGCTCTCCATCAAACATGTGCAGAGATTTCTAAGTTTCAGAAACCAACATTTGCTCTTGAAAGCTATCAGTTCAGAACAAAATGTATGAGAAGTGTCTTTGATTATCTGGGGTGTATAGCCGGTGCCAGTTCCTAACTGATTAAAATTAGGAGAAAGGTTCCTACTCAGGACAAAGGCCTTCCTTTGTCTTCTGAATCACAGAGGGCCAGCTCTGCTTTCAAATACACAAAGCAACTTCCCCAGCCTTCATTTCTTGGACTTTGGGTCCCATTTATACCGTGTTTCCCCAAAAATAAGACTCTGTCTTATATTTTTTTGAACCCTGAAGTAAGCGCTTGGCCTTATTGCCATGTGCTCAAAAGCCCGATTGGGCTTATTATCAGGGGATGTCTTATTTTGGGGGGAAACAGGGTATTTCTATGTCTGTCTGTCTGTCTGTCTGTTTATTTGTTTGTTTGTTTATCAAGTTTGTATAGCTGCCCATCTCACAAAAAGCAGCTCTGGACCTAAAACAGCACACATATAAAACAATCAAGATTAAAAAAAATATACGAACCTGCTTTGAAAGACAAACATCCTAAGAACAAACACAGGCAGTGCTCAACATACAACCACAACTGAGCCCAAAATGACCGTTGCTAAGCGAAACATTTGTGAAGCGAGTTTTACCCCATTTTACGACCGTTCTTGCCACAGTTGTTAAGTGAATCGCTGCAGATGTTAAGCTAGTAACATGGTTGTTAAGTGAATCCGGCTTCCTCGTGGACTTAGCTTGCCAGGAGGTTGCAAAAGGGATCCATCATCCATCCATGCAGCCATCATAAATATGAGTCCGTTGCCAAGTATCTGAATTTTAGTCACGTGACCATGGGGATGCTGCAACGGCCATAAGTGTGAAAACTAGTCATAAGTCACTTTTTTCAGTGCTGCTGGAACGATCACTAAATGAACTGTTATAAGTGGAGGACTACCGGTATTACTAGCATGATGTGCAAATCGGGATGGGTTCTAAATTTTTTTACTACCGGTTCTGCAGGCGTGGCTTATTTTGTGGGTGTGGCTTGGTGGGGGGGTGTAATGTGACTGGATGGGCGTGGCCAACTTTTTTTTTTTTTACTTTTAAAAGCATTTTTTCTACAACTTTAAGAGGTTGCAGAAAAAAAATGCTTTGAAAAGCCTCTGCCGATAAGGCAACTCAGAGCCTTGGTAGTACAGAGGTTTAAGGCACCCTGTTATTAAGCTTATTAAGACCAGCTGCCTGCAATTACTGCAGGGTTCGAATCTCGCCAAGGCTCAAGGTTGACTCAGCCTTCCATCCTTTCTAAGGTAGGTAAATTGAGGACCCAGTTTGTGGGGGCAATAAGCTGACTTTGTATAAATATACAAAAGGATGAAGGCTATTGCTGAGCACATTGTAAGCCGCCCTGAGTCTTCGGAGAAGGGCGGCATATAAACCAAATTTAAAAAAAAAAAAAAGGCATTTTATTTCCTACAACCTCTTCGGCTGAAGAGGTTGTAAAAAAAATGCTTTGAAAAGCCTCTGACGATCCCAGCTGAGCCGCAGGATCATCAGAGGCTTTTTTTTTTTTTTTTTACTTTTAAAAGCATTTTTTCGGCCGAAGAGGTTGTAGAAAAAATGCTTTTAAAAGCCTCTGACGATCCCAGCTGAGCCGCAGGATCATCAGAGGCTTTTTTTTTTTTTTTTTACTTTTAAAAGCATTTTTTCGGCCGAAGAGGTTGTAGAAAAAATGCTTTTAAAAGTAAAAAAAAAAAAAAGCCTCTGATGAGGTGGGCGGGGTAAGCGAGCGGCGACTGGGCTGGGGACCGGTTTGGGGGCGTGACCAGCCAATGTTATTACTGGTTCTCGGAACTACTACCGGTTCTTGCGAACCGGTGCGAACCGGGAGCAACCCACCACTGGTGCAAATTCAATCTATCTGGTTGGTTGACAGCTCTCCTACCACCCCCACCCCAAAATAGGTTAACACTATGACTAAATGAATTGTGTTGTGTGTAAACGCACCTGCTTAATATGACATTCCCCTCCTGACACTTGTAGTAAAGCCCTTGAATTACAGGACAAATCCTATAATGAGTTTGCAAATAAAAAAAAAAAAGGCAGTTTAGCAAAACACCACGCAAGAGATTACAAAGCCAGTGTGTTCTCAGCCCCGCGGAAGGAAGCATGATGGGACGAAACTTCTGCAAAATCCCCCCCAAATTTCACAACTCAAATGACATAATTTGTGTGCCAATGACTCCCTTACTCTGCTTGCAAGGGCTCTATATTCTCCCTTATCCACTCTTCTCCCACCAAAAAGATACTACTCCACCATTTAAAGCAGCGCTTTTGAAACTTGGCAGCTTTAAGAGGTGTGGACTTCAATTCCCAGAATTCCCCAGCCAGCCTTGCAAGGCTGGCTGGGGAATTCTGGGAGTTGAAGCCCACACCTCTTAAAGCTGCCAAGTTTCAAAAGCCCTACTCGAAAAGGATGCCTTCTTCAGAAAACTGCGGTTATGAGCAAAACAGGAACAGGCAAAATTCAACCTTAAACCAGACGTTGTTAAGAAATGCTGTACATATTTAGACTATAAACAAAAACAAAACGCATGGAAATAGCTTATCCAGCTCTTTTTAAAACAGCAAAAATTTCCTGTGGTGTCATGGGTTTTTTTTTTTTTTCCTGTCGCAACTCCAGTTTGTAACTCCGGTCCAAAATGCCACAAAGAAGAGGGGGGGTCAAATCATTCTCCAAAGCACCAGAAGGCAAGACAAAAGAAACAATGGTTGGAAAGAGAGAAGCAACCTGAAATTAAGGAGAAAGTTCCTAATAGTGAGGACAATTAACCAGTAAAACAGAAATTGCCTTCAGAAATCACAGGCCCTCCATCACTGGAGGTTTTTAAGAAGAGACTAGACAGTCTGAAAAGGTATTCTCCTGCTTCAGCAAGGAGCTGGACTAGAAGACCTCCAAGGTCCCTTCTGGCTCTATTCTATTCTATTCTATTCTATTCTATTCTATTCTATCCTATCCTACCCTACCCTACCCTACCCTACCCTACTGTATTCTATTCTATTCTGTTCTGTTCTGTTCTGTTCCTGTTCCGTTCCGTTCCCCTCCATTCCGTTCCGTTCCGTTCCGTTCCGTTCCGTTCCGTTCCGTTCCGTTCCGTTCCATTCCATTCCATTCCATTCCATTCCATTCCATTCCATTCCATTCCATTCTATTCTATTCTATTCTATTCTATTCTACCCTACTCTATTATTCTACTCTACTCTAATTCTACCCTACCCTACCCTACCCTACCCTACCCTACCGTATTCTATTCTATTCTATTCTATTCTATTCTATTCTATTCTATTCTACCCTACCCTAACCTACCCTACCCTACCCTACCCTACCATATTCTATTCTATTCTGTTCTGTTCTGTTCTGTTCCTGTTCCGTTCCGTTCCCCTCCATTCCATTCCATTCCATTCCATTCCATTCCATTCCATTCCATTCCATTCCATTCCATTCCATTCCATTCTATTCTACCCTACTCTATTATTCTACTCTACTCTAATTCTACCCTACCCTACCCTACCCTACCGTATTCTATTCTATTCTATTCTATTCTATTCTATTCTATTCTATTCTATTCTATTCTATTCTATTCTATTCTACCCTACCCTACCGTATTCTATTCTGTTCTGTTCCGTTCCGTTCCCCTCCATTCCATTCCATTCCATTCCATTCCATTCCATTCCATTCCATTCTATTCTATTCTATTCTACCCTACTCTATTATTCTACTCTACTCTAATTCTACCCTACCCTACCCTACCCTACCCTACCCTACCATATTCTATTCTATTCTATTCTATTCTATTCTATTCTATTCTATTCTATTCTATTCCATTCTATTCCATTCCATTCCACTCCACTCCACTCCACTCCACTCAGATAGTGGAAATTATCTTGCCTTGCACTCAATGGATGTGGTACCCAATTGCAAAGGCTCAGGCGCTGGATACAGAGAGAGGCGATGCTTGGGAGCCGCATAGGAAAAAGGTCACCAGGCTTTCTTGTTTCATCTGTTCTCGAACCACAGAGGCACACCCCCCCACTGACTCAGCTTACTCAGATTAGCCGTCACAACCGGGGTATTAAATGTCTGACTCTGATTCATGAAGGCCAAGGGTCATAAATATAGTCCTCGCAGGCAAACTGTTTTGTTTCCGAGTGCCATTGTTCGGATCGTCTGTCAGAAATAGTTCCCTAAATTCCATGACATTTTCGGTGCAGGTGCCGGATGAATTCCCCTGCTCCTCACCCCTCCGATCTCAACGCTGACTTTTCTTTGTGTCTCTCAACTCTAGGATTTAACAGAATAACAGAGTTGAAGGAGACCTTGGAGGCTCAAGCAGAAGACTCTACACCAGTGGTCCCCAACCCCCGGTCCGCGGACCGGTGCCGGGCCGTGGAGTACCTGGCACCGGGCCGCGCAGCGGCCGGGGGACATGAACGCTGCAGCGCAAAGGCTCCTGGGCCGTGCGCAAAAGCTCCTGGGCCGTGCGCAATGGGCCGTGCGCAAAAGCTCCTGGGCCGTGCCCCCACCCCTGCGCGCGCTCAGCGGGCCGCGGCGATAAAAAGGTTGGGGACCACTGCTCTACACCACAACAATAGCAGTGACTGTGAGAGGGATCTTGGAGTCTTAGTGGACAACCAGCTAAATATGAGCCAGCAGCAGCCAAAAAAAAACAAATCAATCCTAAATTGCATTTATTTATTTATTTATTTTTATTTATTTGTTTCAATTTGTATACCGCCCTTCTCCAGCAGGACTCAGGGTGGTGAACAGCCAAAATAAAACAGAACATACAAAATTTAAAAACAGTTAAAATAATTAAATATTTTTGGCCGCAATTTAAAACAGCCCAATTAAAATCAATTCAATTTAACCGAAACAATGGGATCAAGCCAGCCCGGCTAGGTGAAATAAATAAGTTTTCAGGGCCCGATGAAAAGTCCGGAGGTCTGGTATTGTGCGTATCTCTGGGGGGAGGTTGTTCCAGAGGGCGGGTGCCCCCACAGAGAAGGCTCTTCCCCTGGGGGTCGCCAGCCGACATTGTCTGGCGGACGGCACCCTGAGGAGGCCCTCTCTATGCGAGCATACTGGCTGGTGGGAGGTATCGGTGGCAGAAGGCGGTCTCGTAGATACCCCAGCCCTAAGCCATGGAGCGCTTTAAAGGTGGTCACCAACACCTTGAAGCGCACCCGGAAGACCACCGGGAGCCAGTGCAGCTCGCGCAGGAGAGGTGTCACATGGGAGCGCCCTGTCGCTCCCATAATCCCCCGCGCGGCCGCATTCTGGACCAGCTGGAGCCTGCGGGTGCACCCCGGGTGCATTAACAGAGTTAAGGGATACAATCAAGATCAAATGAGGTACTAATACCATTCTATAAAGCCTTAGTAAGACCATACCTAGAATACTGCATCCAGTTTTGGTCACCACACTATAAGAAAGATGTTGAGACTCTAGAAAAAGTGCATAGAAGAGCAACCAAGATTATTAGGGGACTGGAGGCTAATACATAGGATGAACGGTTGCAAATACTTTGCATGGCTAGTCTAGTGAAGAGAAGGACCAGGGGAGACATGATAGAAGTCTTCCAATATTTGAGGGGCTGCCACAGAGAGGAGGGGGTCAAGCTGTTTTCCAAAGCACCTGAAGGCCAGACAAGGAATAACAGATGAAAACTGACTAAGGAGAAATTCAACCTAGAAATGAGGAGGAACTTTCTGACAGTGAGAATAATCAACCAACGGAACAGAAGTTGCCTTCGGAAGTTGTGGGAGCTTCATCACTTCAGATTTTCAAGAAAAGATTGGACTGCCATTGGTCAGAAATGGTGTAGGGTCTCCTGCTTGAGTGGGAGGCTTGGATTAGATGACCTATAACCGTGATGGTGAACCTATGGCACACGTGCCACAGGTGGCACACAGAGCCATATTGGTGGGCACGCGAGCTCAGCTGCGCGCCAGCCAGCTGATTTTTCTGGCCTTCTGGGCCCGCCAGAAGTAGAGAAACAGGCTGTTTCCTGCCTCCAGAGGGCCTGGGAGTGGGTGGGGAAGGCCCATTTTTTGCTCTCCCCAGGCTCCAGAGGCTTTCTAGGAGCCTGGGGAGGGCGAAAACAGCCTTCCCCCCTCCCCGGGGGGGAATCTGGTAGGCTGTTTTATTTATTTATTTATTTTGTCGCATTTCTATGCCGCCCAACTCCCAAGGGACTCTTGGGAGCTCCCCAGGCTCCTAGAAAGCCTCTGGAGCCTGGGGAGGACGAAAAATGGGCCTACCATTCCATCGTGTGGCAAAAGCCGGGGGGGGGTGAGTCACATAGAATAATGGGTGTGGGCACGCGCACGTGACTCCCGCCTCTGGCACGCCATGGCAAAAAGGTTAGCCATCACTGACCTATAAGATCTCTTCCAACTCTGTTAATCTGTTAATTTCAGACAAGTGGCTGTCCAGTCTCTTCTTAAAAAGCTCCAATAATGGCGTACCCACAACTTCCGGAGGCAAGTTATTGCCCTGATGAATTGTTTTAACTATCAACCTTAATTTTAGGTTGCTTCTCTCCTTGGTGAGTTTCCATCCATTGCTTCTTGTTCTGCCTTCACGTGCTTTGGAGAATAAATTGACCTATTTGCATATTTAATAGGTTATTTAATAGCCAAATGAGTTGGGGATGATAGATGCGTGGATTTGCTTGTTAAAAATTCAGTTAAGTATCTGGGGTGGGAACAATTAAATTGCCAGGGAAGGGCTGGCTGAGGAAAAGCTCAATGCCTGAAAAATTAAGAATTGATGGGATGTTTTCTTCCCCAATTTTTATTTCCTGCTGACTGTTGTCTCAGCCAATATTCTTGCAATCTCTCCCTCCCTTCCAGCTCCAGAGACTATCTGGGGGTGAAAATGGTTTGGGCAGCCAAGATTAGTTTTTTTTTTTTTTTAAAAAAGGGCTTTCCAAACCGATCGATGTTCAGTGAGATAGAGACACGAAGTCAGTTTTCATTCAACAGACTTAACAAAATGAAAAGTCTAGCTGGTGTAATTTTACACAACCCTCTGCCACACAGGAAGCTTCCTAGGTGACTTCACTCTCTCACAGTCCACAACCTGGTGTAGGGCAGTGTTTCTCAAACTTGGCAACTTTTAGACATGTGGATCCCAACGCCCAGAATTCTGGGCGTTGGGATCCACATGTCTAAAAGTTGCCAAGTTTGAGAAACGCTGGTATAATGGTTAAATAATTAAAGTGTCAAACTAATGATTGAAGTGTCAAATTAAGGCAGTTCTGAACCAATGTCAGCCTGGGTGATTTGAGTCAACCGTTTTCTCTTAGTCAGCCTATCTCACAGGGTTGTTTTTGTTGGCAGAAGAAGGTCTTGAGCTTCTGTACGTCCAACGAAATGTAACTCTATAAATAAATAAAATTCCAAACCTTGTTAACGTAAACCTGTGCAGACGGTGAATGCGTTTTGCTTTGTTATTTTCTAGTTTAACGTGCTATGCAAATGCAGTAAAGATGATTAATCTTCTATATATATAAAAAGGGCTGTGTGTGTTTGTGTATGTTCCAGCATAACTCTGGAACGCCTCGAGCAATTTCAATCAAACTTGGTGCACAGATGACTTACTCTCTGGAAAGAAATACTGTGGGGGTAAGACATCCCTAACACTCCTCGGGGTGTCTGTGTGTGTGTGTGTGTCTGTGTGTGTATGTTCCAGCATAACTCTGGAACGCCTGGGCTGCTGAAATGAAAAGGAATGAATTATATCTATAGTGTCAAATCACAGTACTTTTGACAGTGATACTGTGCATTTTGGATTCAAGTTCTGTTAAGATACAGCCTGTTGTGCCTTAAGATGGCTTCTACTGTACAGCACAGTGGAGTTGCCATGGTAACGGCTTCACAGTACTCCACAAGAGGGCTCCCTATGGTAAGGGGGATTGGTTCTTAAAAAAAAAAAAAACCCAAACACCCTAGGCCCTCAGCTTCAAGCAAAGAGGGCAAGTTCTTGGGGGAGATGCCTGCTAATGCAGATAATCACTTTAAAGACTGTTCCCTGTAGAATTTTTCCCAGGCTGTTGGCCATTAGCAATTAGGTCTCTAATTCTCACCACAGTGGTTGAGCCAGTCCTTTTCCTGTCTAATACAGGATTGGGATAAATAAATATCCGGGGGTTATCAGCTAGTTAATAATAATAAGGGTAAGCATATTGCATAAACAGAACCATTGAGAATTCTCGATGCTGTCTGGGGAATTCTGGGAGTTGAAGTCCAGTCACCTTAAACTTTCCAAGTTTGAGAAACATTGGGCCATAAGGCAATGGGTGACTGAGTTCATCATATCATTCAAACTTAGATCATGGGTTAAACTGTGGTTAAGAGGAAACCATAATATGGGGTGAAGGTTTTATCATTGAGTTATTCACTCAAAACAGTGTCTGGCCAGTGACTTAAACCTGTATTGATCCAAGGATCTACGATTATACCTACTTCCAACTATTGAGCTGGTAGACTAGACTAGAGTATCCACTGAAATACTGAGTTTCTCTAACTGCACCTCTTGCTGCTGGACATTGGGTTACAGGTTACAGCTGATCAGGAGGAAATGGGAATTTTGCAATAACCTTCCTCTAGATTGAGGAGGGAATGGAGATTTTACAGTATCCTTCCCCTGCCACGCCCACCAAGTCATGCCACGCCCACCAAGCCACCCACACCCACAGAACCGGTAGTAAAAATTTTAGAAACCCACCACTGACCGCTACCATGTTACCCCTAGTCCACAGATGGCTAACCTTTTTGCCATCGTGTGCCAGGAAGGGGGGAGTGGGGGAGGTTCGCACGCGTGTGTGCCCACACCCATAATTCTATGTGGGCCATTTTGGGCCTCCGGAGGATCTCTGACGGGCTGGGGAAGGCTGTTTTCGTCCTCCCCAGATGCATAGAGAGGATCTGGATCCAGGTGAAAAAGAAAAATGGGCCTTCCCCACCCACCCCAGGCCCTTTGGAGGCAGGAAACAGCCTGTTTCCCTACTTCTGGTGGGCCCAGAAGGCCCGAAAATCAGCTGGCATGTGCGCCGGAGCTGAGCTGGGTGCCCACTGATATGGCTACGTGTGCCACAGGTTCCCCATCACGGCCCTAGTCCTTCTTTTCTCCAGATTAGACATACCCAGTTCCTGCAACCGTTCTTCGTATGTTTTAGCCTCCAGCCCTCTAATTATCTTTTTTTTCCTTCTCTTTTCTACACTCTTTCCAGAGTCTCAACCTCTTTTTCATAATATGGTGACCGATCAGCATCAACTCTGACTGGGCTGCAACTTTCTCTTCCGCCCCCCTTCCAGATTTATAAGACGCACGCCCGTCACAAACAGGGTGTGTTGTTGCGCAGTTACCCTAAAAATAGTTGGAATACCAGCCAATGGAGACCAGCCAGAAACCACAGCTAAATACATGTCTTCTGGCCGACATCAAAATGATAGGTAAGTAACTTCCCCGTGGTAAGAGCAAGCATGCTTTTGCATGTCTTTTGCAAATACGTTTATATGTTTTTAAACCAGACATACGCGGGATGTAAGAAAGCGGACTTCTCTCATTGCATCTCATTTGGCAGCCCCATCCTAGAAATAGAAACAGAATAAGAGAGTTGGAAGGGACCTTGGAGGTCTTCTAGTCCAACCCCCTGCCCAGGCAGGAAACACTACAGTCCTTCAGACAAATGGTTATCCAACATCTTCTTAAAAACTTCCAGTGTTGGGGCATTCACAGCTTCTGCAGGCAAGTCGTTCCACTTATTAATTGTTCTAACTGCCAGGAAATTTCTCCTTAGTTCTAAGTTGCTTCTCTCCTTTGATTAGTTTCCACCCGTTGCTTCTTGTCCTATCCTCAGGTGCTTTGGAGAATAGCTTGACTCCTTCTTCTTTGTGGCAGCCCCTGAGATATTGGAAGACTGCTATCATGTTTCCCCTAGTCCTTCTTTTCATTAAACTAAACATACCCAGTCCTGCAACCGTTCTTCATAACTTTCAGCCTCCAGTCCCCTAATCATCGTCACCTCCCGTCTGGACTATTGTAACGCTCTCTACATGAGGCTCCCCTTGAGGAGCACTCGGAGGCTCCAACTGGCGCAGAGTGCAGCCGCGCGGGTGGTGATGGGAGCGACGTGGCGCTCCCATGTAACGCCTCTCCTGCGCGAGCTGCACTGGCTCCCGGTGGTCTTCCGAGTGCGCTTCAAGGTTTTGGTCATCACCTTCAGAGCGTTCCATGTCTTAGGACCTGGCTATTTACGGGACCGCCTGCTACCACCAATAGCCTCCCACCGACCGGTATGCTCCCATAGAGAGGGGCTCCTCCGGGTGCTGTCGGCCAAACAATGTCGACTGGCGGCCCCTAGGGGGAGAGCTTTCTCTGTGGGGGCACCTACTATCTGGAACGAGCTCCCCCCCGAGATACGGAGGATTCCAGATATGCGTACCTTCCGTCGCACGCTTAAGACGTTCCTATTCCAGCAAGCCGGCCTGACCTAAACTTTTCCTCTTTTAAATGGGAATTTTAAATTTGGTTTTAAATTATTGGGGTTTTAAAATGGTTCAGCCAAATATATTTAATTTGTTTTATCTCTATTTTAAATTTTGTATTTATATGTTTTATTTTATGGCTGTTCACCGCCCTGAGTCCTTTGGGAGTAGGGCGGTATACAAATTTAATAAAATGAAATGAAATGAAATGAAATCATCTTTGTTGCTCTTCTCTGCACTCTTTCTAGAGTCTCAACATCTTTTTTACATCGTGGCGACCAAAACCGAATGCAATATTCCAAGTGTGGCCTTACCAAGGCCTTATAAAGTGGTATTAACGCTTCACGTGATCTTGATTCTAGCCCTCTGTTTATGCAGCCCAGAACTGTTTGGGATGGTATCCTGTTTGGGATGTTACTGTCAGAATCTTCAAAGGATGCTCACAGCAAGAGGGAATAGCCAGGGGACAAATAGATCCATTTCTGCAGCAAAAGAACAATAAAAGTACAGTGATATCTTACAGAGTTGCTGTTTGTTCCTTGGTTTCATGGGCCGTTTAGCATTCCTGGATTTTGTGAGCTAGAAAGTGAGTTAATCCAGTATCGGTTTAAGCACGTTGTAGGAATGCACCTAGAGTTTGCAGCTGATACGGCAGGGTGCGATTAAAAGTTGAGGAAGAAAAAGATTTTTTTTTTTTTGCACGGGGAAAATCGTATTAGCATAGTGTTTACGTTTCAGGAAAACGTACAAAATGAAATAAGACTAAATTGTGCAGTGAAAATACTAATTAATATCCTGAAAACTGAAATGCAGGTAGTCCTTGACTTACAACAGTTCCTGTTGTTCGAAGCTACAACGGCACTGAAAAAAGTGACATGACCATTTTTCACCCTTACGACCATTGATCACTTTGATCAAAATTCAGATGCTTGGCACCTGGTCCACATTTATGACCGTTGCAGTGTCCTGGGGCCATGTGATCCCCTTTTGCAACCTCCTGACAAGCTAAATCAACGAGGAAGCCAGATTCACTTAACAACGGTGCAGCTAACTTAACAATGGCAAATGGTTCACTTAACAACTCTGGCAAGAAGAGTCGTAAAATGGGGCAAAGCAGGGGTGAAATTCAATTTTTTTAAACTACCAGTTCTGTGGGCTTGGTGGGCGTGGTGTGCGTGGCTTGGTGGGCGTGGCAGGGGAAGGATACTGCAAAATCCCCATTCCCACCCCACTACAGGAAAAGGATACTGCAAAATCCCCATTCCCTCCTCACTCCTGGGGGAAGGATACTGCAAAATCTCCATTCCCACCCGACTCCAGGGGAAGGGTATTGCAAAATCTCCATTCCCACCCCACTCTGGGGCCAGCCAGAGGTGGCATTTGCTGGTTCTCTGAACTACTCAAAATTTCCATTACCGGTTCTCCAGAACCTGTCAGAACCTGCTGGATTTCACAACCTGCTGGTGCAAAGTCACTTATTTTATTTATTTATTTATTTATTTTATTCAATTTGTATCCCGCCCTTCTCCTAGTGGACTCAGGGGAGTGCACAGCCAGAACTAAAACACATATCAATACAAAATTTAAAAGTATTAAAAGAATTACATAACTGTAATTACATAACTGTAATTACATAACTGTAATTACATACATAACTTAACAAAGATTTCACTTAGCAACATAAAGTTTGGGCTGAATTTTGGTCGTAAGGCGAGGACTAACTATAAGTATGCTTCTGTCTTCTATAATCCATTGTTTTTGAAAGTTCTAATCTAGACCAACATTTTTCAAACTTGACACTTCAAGTTTTATGAACTTCAAGGGAATTCAGCAACTCTCTTGTTGGCTGGGGAATTCTGAGAGTTGAAGTCCACACATCTTAAAATTGCCAAGTACGAAAAACACCAGTCTAGACTACAGCTCTCAAATTCCCAGCCCAGTAGAACCTTCGATTGCCTTGACATGGAATTATGGGATGGCAAATCTAATAGAGCTAGGGCAGTGGTCCACAAACATTCTTGCTTGGCAGCCCGACTGGGGGAGTGGGGGTGGGGAGAGAGAGAAACAGTTCCTTGTGAGTGATAGACAGACGAGCACAAGTGTGCACAGCTCCATTTGCTCGTGGAAAGGGAGCTTCACATGCAAGCACAAGCAGCCACTATTTGTGCGAGGAAAGTTTCGTGCACGAGCACAAGACGGGCACCATTCACACAAGGGGAGCTTCATGTGTGAGTGCAAACAGCCGCCGCTGACGCGAAGGGGGATTTGCAACCCCCGCTGCCTGGGAGTTGGGGACCCTTGATCTAGGGTAGGGGTCAGCAACCCGCAGCTCTGGAGCCGCATGTGGCTCTTTCATCCTTCTGGTGCGGCTCCGTCGCCGGTCGGTTCCACAATTGATAGGGCTTTCGGTTAGGACAAGCAGAGGAAAAAGGATGCCGCGCTAGGAAGAGACTCTATGGTGGGGAAACCGGACTTCCGGTCGACTCCAGAATTAAATGGGGTGCTTCTCGTTAGGACCTTTGTGGCACTTTGAGTGTTTAAGGTTGCCGATTCCTGATCTAGGGGAAAACTACTTGGAAGAACTCTGCTGCATAGGTCAATCGTGATTATCATCCTGCTTGTGGCCAGCAGGTTAAAGATAATGGTCAAGGCTCCCCTCGCACATATGTGCAAGTCGTTCCCGACTCTAGGGGGCGGTGCTCATCTCCGTTTCAAAGCCGAAGAGCCAGCGCTGTCCAAAGACAACTCCGTGGTCATGTGGCCAGCATGACTCAATGCCAAAGGCGCACGGAATGCTGTTACCTTCCCACCAAAGGTGGTCCCTATTTTTCTACTTGCATTTTTTACATCCTTTCGAACTGCTAGGTTGGCAGAAGCTGGGATAAGTAACGGGAGCTCACCCTGTTACATGGCACTAAGGATTCGAACCGCTGAACTGCTGACCTTTCGATCGACAAGCTCAGCGTCTTAGCCACTGAGCCACCACGTCCCCGGCCGGCAGATTAGCGGGTGCTAATAATGCAAGAGACAACTCTCTGCATTCCACACTGACCACTGTTAATTTTAGACAACGTGGTTGGCTTCACAAGCATGCCAGAACCTGTATCTGGATAAATACTGTAAAACTTAATTGCTGGACTCGCGGGACCGGCTGCCCTCAAGGAATCTATTTTAAGGTTTTAGCACAAGGACGTTGTCAGCTCGGTGACATTCCTACGATATGTGGAAATTTCCCAAGCCCAATTGAAAGAGCTGTGTGAACCCAGCTTTCGTGCATGAGGTCATTGTGGCATCACTCTTTCTAAATTGATTGTGGGGATAAAGTTGTACCAATAGAAGAGAATATTTGTAGCTCTGGTTTGAAGTGTGGGGTCCTGGGTGCTCTCTGAGCTTGGCGGTTTTCTTACAGACGTTTCATTACCTAATTAGATAACATCATCAATGCATCGGTAATGAAGCGTCTGCGAGAAAACCACCAAGCGAGCACCCAGGACCCCAAAATTACAGTTTTTACTCTAGCGATCTTCTCCTTTAGCATAACCTCTTAAGACTGAGGGAGATTTAATAGTATCTCTCCCACTTCCTCACAGGACCAGTGGGTTTTTGTTTATCGTAACAAAACCTTGAGTAGACAAAATAGCATATAAATTGTTTTAGGTTAGAGGTGTGCAAAACATTGTGCTTATTTATTGAATGTTAGTTTGTCAACAGGAACCACATCATCCAAATTTTGATCATGTGACCCTGGGAAATGTTGCGAGGGTCTTAAATCGAGGACCGGTTACAACAGCCCTTTGAATGAATATCTGCATGGTCTGGATCTGCAAATATTTAAATATTTAACAATTAATCAGTGGGACAACTTGCCTCCAGAAGTTGTGAATGCTCCAACTGGAAGTTTTTAAGAAGAGGTTGGATAACCATTTGCCTGAAGTGGTGTAGGGTTTCCTGCCTAAGCAGGGGGTTGGACTAGATGACCTCCAAGGTCCCTTCCAACTCTGTTATACTATTTCTAAATAGGCTGCTTTGAACAATAGTCTTAAAAATTTCTAACCAAGTGTTCTGCCCCAGCTACGGACCCCAAAGAACACAGCACACACAAAGTCCGTTCAAACTTTAGTTTACTAAATAAAACAGTTTTTTTACAACAACGGCTGTTAATTAACAGCCGCCAAGAATTCAAAGAATAATACTGAAAGCTTACTGAAATAATACTGAAAGCTTACTGAAATGCGGCTGCGCGGGTGGTTATGGGCGCAACTCGTTGTGCCCATGTGACACCCCTCCTGCGCGAGCTGCACTGGCTCCCAGTGGTCTTCTGGGTGCGATTCAAGGTGTTGGTTACCACCTTTAAAGCGCTCCATGGCATAGAACCCGGGTATCTCCGAGACCGTCTCCTGCCACCAATAGCCTCCCACCGACCAGTCCGCTCCCACAGAGAGGGTCTCCTCAGGGTGCCATCGGCCAAGTTATGTCGGCTGGCGACACCCAGGGGGAGGGCCTTCTCTGTGGGAGCCCCAGCCCTGTGGAACAAACTGCCCCCGGAAATACGTAAGATCTCCGACCTCCGGGTGTTTCGCTGTGCACTCAAGACCCTGTTGTTCCGCCAGGCCGGACTATCAACAAAATAGTCTTAAATTGGGGTATTTAAATTTTTTGGAGTTTTAAATCTGAGCCAATTTATTTAATTATTTTAAATTTTAAATTGTTGTTTGTCTGTGTTTTTAAAATAGGCTGTACATCACCCTGAGTCCTTCGGGAGAAGGGCGGTATAGAAATAAAATTATTATTATTATTATTATTATTATTATTATTATTATTATTATTATTATTATTATTATTATTATTATTATTATTACTGTGGTTGGCGGAATGCCCAGAAGCAATTTGCAGGAAGCTGAAAAGATATGCAAGACAAGACACGAAGGTATGTGAACGAAGTTGTTCCCTGCAAATTGCTTCAGTTGGCGTTCCTCCTTAAATAAGCTAAGGGAGTGGCCAATTAGCCCCAAGCCTCACTCTCGAGGAGACCTCCTCCTGAGGAGCCACTCCTGCCTTTTGGCAGCTCTGCGTGCCCGTGCATTGAGAAGAGGCTCCTCCTCTTCTTCCTCTTCACTTATGGGAGCTTCTGGAGGTTCTGAGGGCCCTGGCTGAATCCCCGCCTCTGGCACCACATCTTCTCCAGCCTCCTCATTGTCTGACTCAAGTGCCAGCTGCACAGGCTGCTGGCGCAGCGCCACACCAGCCTCCTCGCTGTCTGAATCAGCTACCAGCTACACAGGCCGCTGACGGGCCACAACACCAAGATTCACACTAACCAAGCTAACCACGTTACACAAATGTGGGAACTGGGATTTTTTTTGGGTGGGGAAGTTGCTTAACTAATTCAGCACGTTATGCAGACCCAGCTACAAGGCTGAAAAAGCTACATCAAAATCAGCTAATAGCTGGAACGAGAAGCCAGTTAAGGATGGATTTCGTACACAAGGGAGCCGCAGTGCAGCTGCCCCAAACTGGAACCACAATCAAAGTATCACAGGACAATGGCATTCTTGTCAATGAGCGCCATGAGATCAAACAATCCCTTCAACATAGCGGAAAATCAATTTAAAAGCTAAGATTTAGTCATGATCAGATAAGGACTCCTGTGCCCCTCGTGGAATTTATGATTTGTGTTTTGCCCTCATTCTGTGTTCGCATGACAGGCAGCCAGTTACTTCTTTAAAAAGTTATTTTTAAGATGTTAATAATGAAAGCCAAGGAGTGGAGTGGAAAAAAAATGAGGACGGCAATTAAATACAAGGAAGACACCGGGCGCTCCCACGTGACTCCTCTCCTGCGTGAGCTGCATTGGCTTCCGGTGGACTTCCGGGTGCGCTTCAAGGTGTTGGTGACCACCTTTAAAGTGCTCCATGGCTTAGGGCCGGGGTACTTACGGGACCGCCTTCTGCCACCAATTGCCTCCCACCGGCCGGTTCGCTCCCACAGAGAGGGCCTCCTCAGGGTGCCGTCAGCCAGACAATGTCGGCTGGCGACCCCCCCCAGGGGGAGAGCCTTCTCTGTGGTGGCACCTACCCTCTGGAACAATCTACCCCCAGAGATACGAGTGATCCCAGACCTCCGGACTTTTCGTCGGGCCCTAAACACTTACTTTTTTCAGCTAGCCGGGCTGGCCTGATTCCATGTTGGTTTTAACGTTTGATACTGATTTTAATTGATATGTTTTAAATTATGGGCCAAATTTCATTTAATTATTTTTAAAATTATTTTAACTTTTGTGTACAAATGTTTTTATTTTGGCTGTTCGCAGCCCTGAGTCCGAAAGGAGAAGGGCGGTATACAAATCTAATAAAAGATAAAGAAAGATAAAGATAAATGAATGAATGACGATACAGGCCAGGGGTGAAATGCTCCCGGTTCAGATTGGATCGCCCGATCCAGTAGTGATGGAGGCGGGTGGTTCGGAGAATCGGTAGCAAAAATCTCTAAAAACCCCCTCCCCATTGTCCAGCTGAGTCGCGCAATCATCAGAGGCTTTTTTTTAATTTTTAAAAGAATTTTTTCTACAACCTCTTTGGCCGAAAAAATGCTTTTAAAAGTTAAAAAAAAAGCCTCTGATGATCGCACGGCTCAGCTGGGATCATCGGAGGCTTTTAAAAGCATTTTTTCTACAACCTCTTTGGCCAAAGAGGTTATAGAAAAAATGTTTCTAAAAGGAAAAAAAGCTTCTGCCGATCAGGCAAGTCAGAGATGGGATCGTCAGAGGCTTTTCAGCTGAAGAGGCTGTAGAAAAAATGATTTTAAAAGTAAAAAAAAAAAAGTTGGCTACGCCCACTCAGTCATATTACCCCCCAGCCCATCAAGCCATGCCCACAGAACCAGTAGTAACAAATTTTACGTTTCACCATTGATACAGGCAGTCCTCGATTTACGACAATGGAGCCCAGAATTTCTGTTGCTAAATGAGACATTGGATTGGCGAGTTTTGCCCCGTTTTACGACCTTTCTTGCCACAGTCATTAAGTGAATCACCGCAGGCGTTGTTAACTTAGTAACACAGTTGTTAAGTGAATCTTGGCTTCCCCCAATTGACTTTGCTTGTTAGAAAATGGCGAAAGGGGATCGAACACATGACTCCAGGACACTGCCACCGTCATAAATATGAATCAGTTGCCAGGTGCCTGAATTTCGATCATGTGACTGGCAGGGTTGCTGCTAGGGTCATTAGTGTGAAAAACGGTCATAAGTCACTTTTTTTCAGTGCCGCAGTAACTTTGAACTGTTATAACTGTTATAACTGTTATGTTTTATCAGGTTCGCCTGATTCGCCAGTTGCAGCCCTTTCTGGATCGCGACGCCTTGCGCACAGTCACTCACGCCCTTGTCACCTCCCGACTGGACTACTGCAATGCTCTCAACATGGGGCTCCCCTTGAAAAGCACCCGGAGGCTCCAACTGGTCCAGAATGCGGCCGTGCAGGTGGTTATGGGCGCAACTCGTTGTGCCCACGTGACACCCCTCCTGCGCAAGCTGCACTGGCTCCCAGTGGTCTTCCGGGTGCGATTCAAGGTGTTGGTTACCACCTTTAAAGCGCTCCATGGCATTGGACCTGGATACCTTCGAGACCGTCTTCTGCCACCAGTAGCCTCCCACCAGCCAGTCTGCTCCCATAGAGCGGGTCTCCTCATTGTGCCATCGGCCAAATTATGTCGGCTGGCGACACCCAGGGGGAGGGCCTTCTCTGTGGGAGCCCCTGCCCTGTGGAATGAACTGCCCCCAGAAATTCGTAAAATCTCTGATCTCCGTGTATTTCGCTGTGCCCTCAAAACCTTGTTGTTCCGCCAGGCCGGGCTATCAATGTAAAGATTTTAATTGGTTTTAAATGTGGGATTTTAAATTTGGGGGTTTTATAATTGAGCCAATTATTTAATAATTTTAATTATTTTTAAATTTTGTCTGTCTTGTGCTTTTAATCAGGCTGTACACTGCCCTGAGTCCTTCGGGAGAAGGGCGGTATAGAAATAAAATTAATAAATTAATAAATAATAAATAATGAACTGTTGTAAGTCAAGGACTACCTCCAGGGGTCGGCTTTAAAATTTTTAGCAAGGGGTTCTTCACTGGTTGCTGGGTGGGCGTGGCCATAGTGGGTGTGGCCTAATTGGCCTCCTGTACCACGGCGGGTGGGGGGCGATTTTGCCCTGCCCTGGCTCCAGAGGTTTTCTTCGAGCCTCCAGGAGGGCGAAAACGGCCTCCCCAGGCTCTGGAGGCCCTCTGAAGGCCAGAAACAGGCCCATTTCTGGCCTTCCTAAACTTCCAGTATGCTTGTTTTTGCCCTCCCCAAGCCTCCCCATGCACCCTGCACTTACCTGTGTTAAGGAATTCGCAGAGTAACCCCTGAATAGCAAGGGTGTGCACATGAAAGCGATTGAGAGTAGTTACGAATAAACACAGTCAACACACAGATATACTGTTGTGTTTACTTTCAGGAAATAAGAATAAGAATAAGAATAATTTTATTTCTATACCGCCCTTCTCCCGAAGGACTCAGGGCGGTGTGCAGCCTATTAAAAGCACAAGACAAACATCAATTAAAATAATTTAAAATTATTAAATAATTCGGCACAATTTAAAACCCCAGAAATTTAAAACACCCAATTTAAAATTATTATGTTGATAGCCCGGCCTGGTGGAACAACAGGGTCTTGAGTGCACAGCGAAATACCCGGAGGTCGGAGATCTTACGCACTTCCGGGGGCAGTTCATTCCACAGCGCTGGGGCTCCCACAGAGAAGGCTCTCCCCCTGGGGGCCGCCAGCCGACATAACTTGGCCGATGGCACCCTGAGGAGACCCTCTCTGTGGGAGCGGACTGGCCGATGGGAGGCTATTGGTGGCAGAAGTCGGTCTCGAAGGTACAGTAAGGCACAGTCCAATAAATAGTCCAGGTCATACACATATAAAGCAGGAGATAGCCAAAACGACAGTCCAGGGATAATCCAATAACAAAGTCTTCTTACCAGTGGTCGTAGTCATTCACAATAAACAGTTCTTCTGGATTTGCAAACAGTAGCATACAGAGATATCAGAGAGCAAGAACAGCAAAGAAGAAACAAACCATGTTTCTAGCTCCCTCTTAAGGAGATTGGCTACAGAGCTAACCAATCAGGACACAGTAGGATGCAACACAGCAGTCTTAAAGCTACATTGATGGTTTATATATTGCCAACCCAACAAGTTGGGTAAGTCATTTCCTAACAACCGGCATCCAAAACGGGCCACGTTAGGACTCCTGGGAGGGGCGGGGTGAGGTGGGCAGGGCCAGCTGTCTATAAGTAGTCCTCGATTTACGACCATAATAGAGCCACCCATGCCTCTCTTGGAGACCTTATTTGGAAGTCTCCTGTCCACGAGAGAGCCACCTTGATGTAGTAATGAAGGCATCAAGCTATTTTTCCAAAGCACCTGAAGGCCAGACAAGGAATAATGGATGGAAACTGATCATGGAGAGATTCAACCTGGAAATGAGGAGGAACTTTCTGACAGTGAGAGCAATCAACCGAGGGAAGAAAAGTTGCCTTCAGAATTTGTGGGAGCTTCATCACTGGAGGTTTTCAAGAAGAGACTGGACTGCCATCTGTCAGAAATGGTGTAGGGTCTCTTGCTTGGGCGTGGGGTTGCACTAGATGACCCACAAGGTCCCTTCCAACTCTGTTAATCTAAGCATCAAGCTAGAAATAGGGAGAATTGTGAGTTAATCCAGTTTGGCTCAAAAACAGCTGGCTGAGCCAATCCCTCTCTCTCAGTCCTAGGAAGGTTGGAGACCCCTGGTTTAAACATCTGTGTCTATCACACAGCTAAGCTTCTAAGGTTGTCTTAAGGTTTTCTGAATGCTTGGAAGACAGATTCTCATCCCTAGTAATTAAAGAGGCTTTTAACCTTGAAATAATCATTCTCTTTGTTATTTTGGGAAGAGGGGGAAGTGGAGAGAGAGAGAGAGAAAAAAAAAGGAGACTGCCCTGAATTCCTTAAAGAGGGATTAGATAAATATGTATGATTAATTATTAACTTTTTCTTCAGTGGATTAACCTTCCTCAAGGAAAGCCACCAGTTTTTAACTTAAAGCAAATCAGTCCAGACTTTAATAGTTTTATGGCAACAATGTCATAATTCATATGGGTGAAAGAAAGGAAGAAAGAGAGAGAGAGAGAAAGAGAGAGAGAGAGAGAGAGAGAGAGAGAGAGAGAGTAGCCTTCACAGAATACATGAGTTTAATTTTATTTACTAATAAGTAACACATTTATGAAAGGGATCAAGCCAAAACAAACAGATGCCTTAGTTATTGTAATTAAGCAATTCGTTATTAATCAGCTGCGTTAATTTATTCATGAATAACCCATTCAATTAATGGAATGAGTACAAATAAAGAGACACATTTGCAAAATGTGTGCCATTACTAGGAACATGGCTTAGTTTTAGCTTATTGTTTTCGCAGCTATGTTTTCATAACACATATAAAACGGGTCAGTGGGTTCATTTCGATAACATGCTGAGTTTCCTTAGAATTCACTTTGGTTATTATTATTTTTTTAAAAGGCTTAGCATGTTGCATGAACTCACACTGTCAGATTAGTTCAACTACTGTGCAAATCCAGAAAAATGCATTCCTTCCCTAATTAAGTTAATCCAATTTGGTTTAGTTTATTATAGCTAGGCCTCAACATGCGACCCCCAAATCAGCCCAAAATTTATGTTGTTAAGTGAGACAGTGGCTAAGTGAGTTTTGCCCCGCTTTACGACCTTTCTTGCCACAGCTGTTAAGTGAATCATTGCGCTTGTTAATTTAGGTTGTTCAGCGAATCTGGTTTCCCCATTGACTTTGGTCGCCAAAGAGGACCCTGTCATCAGTGGTGGGTTTCAAATTTTTTTACTACTGGTTCTGTGGGTGTGGCTTGGTGGGCGTGGCAGGGGAAGGATACTGTAAAATCTCCATTCCCACCCCACTCCAGGGGAAGGTTACTGCAAAATCCCCATTTCCTCCTGATCAGCTGGGACTCAGGAGGCAGAGAATAGATGGGGGCGGGGCCAGTCAGAATTTTTACTACCGGTTCTCCGAACTACTCAAAATTTCCGCTACCGGTTCTCCAGAACTGGTCAGAACCTGCTGAAACCCACCTCTGCCTGTCATCCCGGGGACGTTGCAACCGTCCTAATTACAAGTCAGTTGCCAAGCCTCCAGATTTTGATCACATCACCACGGGGATGCTGCATTGGTCGTAAGTGTGAAAAACGGTCATAAGTTAAATTTTTCAGCGCTGTTATAACTTCGAACGGTCACTAAATAGCAACTGCATTTAGACCAGGAGTGGGAGTCACATAATTTACCTACCGGTTGGCCCAGCATCAAAAATGTGAGTGCAGGTGCTACTACCGGTTCGCCTGAACTGGTCCAAACCGGCTTAATACCATCTCTGATTTAGACTTATATACCACTTCATAGTGCTTTACAGCCCTCTCTAAGCGGTTTAGAGAGTTAGCCTATTGCCCCCCGCTGCCCCTTCGGCAATGTGGCTCCTCATTTTACCGACCTCGGAAGGATGGAAGGCTGAGTCAACCTTGAGCCGGTCAGGATCGAACTGCTGGCATTCAGCAGAATTAGCCTGTAATCCTGCATTCTAATCACTGCGCCCTGTTGTAAGTCAAAGACTGTATTGTCTGAATCCAGAATTTTTTTTAAAAAAAACAACATATTGTTTCTTTCCACCCAACGCATTGTGGCTTGTAAAGACCGGCGTATCCTGGTTTATGGTTGAGCACGATCTGTCAATTAAGCCTGTGCTAAACCGTTATCAAGTTTGTGTAATAAGTAAAAGGCAGAGGTGAACTTTGCTATCATCCAGGAAGAGGAAGGAGAGGCAAGTTTAAATTCCAGCTTTTCTGAAATGTTTCCAACTCAGAAGGACTTTAAATTTCTAAACGGGGCGCAATTCTGTTTTCTTCCTTTATTTTGGGGAAACAGCCTCCCCTCTCACCCTCCCTCCATATGAAAGATGGGTCCCCGAGTTGAATTCATACAACATTAGGGATGGTATTCACTTACCTTCGCTACCGGTTCGCAAATATGAGCGCACAGAGCCTTCCGTGCATACGTAGAGCATCAAAAACAGGACGTGATGACGTCTGGATGAGTGGGCGGAGCCTCCTGCAGCCGCCACTACCGGTTTGCCCGAACCGGGTAGAGCCAGCTAATTGCCACCACTGCATAACATGCTAATCTAGCATAAAACAGAGCTGGGGAAGTTTGCAGTTCAATGTTTTGTTCACGTTAAGCTAAATTTATCGGGGAACAGCCTGTCAGCATGTTAGCTGTGTTTATTAATCCTGTAGGTCAGGGGTCTGCAACCGTAAGCACTCAAAGAGCCATTTGGACCCGTTTCCCACAGAAAAGAAAACACCGGGAGCCACAAAACCTGGGTAGGCATGGCCAACTCGATGTCACTCACTTCCACCAGTCACATGACACCACCCCCCCCAGCCTACCCAGCCGGTCATTAAGGCAAAGAACCAGTTGTTTAAAAACACCAGGAACCACAAAAACCTTTTGACAACTCTCTCTCTCCCCGCCCTCTCCCCTCTCTTTGTATCTCTCTGTCTCTACCCTGCAGGGGTGAAATGCTCCCGGTTCGGACCAGATTGCCCGATCCGGTAGCGATGGCGGTGGGTGGTTCGGAGAACTTGTAGCAAAAATCCCTGCCCCCCCCATGCCCAGTTGAGCCGCGCGATCATCAGAGGCTTTTTTCTTTTACTTTTAAAAGCATTTTTTCTACAACCTCTTCCGCCAAAAAAATACTTTTAAAAGTAAAAATAAAAAGCCTCTGATGATCGTGCGGCTCAGCTGGGATCGTTAGAGGCTTTTAAAAGCATTTTTTTTCTGCAACCTCTTCAGCCAAAGAGGTTGTAAGAAAAAAAAATGCCTTTAAAAGCCTCTGGCGATCCCAGCTGAGTTACCTGATCATCAGAGGCTTCTAAAAGCATTTTTTTTCTGCAACCTCTTAAGGTTGTAGAAAAAATGCTTTTAAAAGTAAAAAAAAAAAGTTGGTCACGCCTACCCAGTCACATTAACCCCACCACCACCAAGCCACGCCCACAGAACCAGTAGTAACAAATTTTACATTTCACAACTGCTACCCTGGCCACTTCTCCATCCCCTGCCGTCACCCTTACCTTCTCAGGCCAGGCGAGGAGTGACTGGGAGGGGTGAGGGGTGGGGTCAGCCAGTGATGGGATCACCTGACAGCGAGCCACAGCAGAGGGTCCAAAGAGCCACACGCGCTCCGGAGCCGCAGGTTGCTGACCCGTGCTGTAGGTTGTGTGAACCCGAAGTTTGTATCTTTAGGTTCCTCGCTTCTGCTGGGAAACACTACATACAAACCAGGATCAGAAAGAAGATGGAGATTCTGACCGGATTCTTCCCACGGTGAGCCAAACCAAATTAACCACATGGTGGTTTAGTGCAACATGTGAACTCAGCCAAATGGTGTCACTACCATAAATCCTGCCTTAGTGTCTTGTTTTTTTTGTTTTTTTTTAATTTGATTTATATGCCGCCCTTCTCCGAAGACTCAGGGCGGCTTACAATGTGCTCAGCAATTGTTGTTGTTAGCCTACAGGTGCTCCTCGACTTATGACCGCAATGGAGCCCAAACTTTATGTTGCTAAGTGAGACATTTGTTAAGTTGAGCTTTGCCCCATATTTATGACCTTCCTTGCTTCAGTTATTAAGTGAAGCACTGCAGTTGTTAAGTTAGTAACATGGTTGTTAAACGAATCTGGCTTCGCCATTGATTTTGATTGTCAGAAGGCTGCAAAAGGACCCGGTTTATGGGGGCAATAAGCTGACTTTGTATAAATATACAAAAGTATGAAGGCTATTGCTTAACGCATTGTAAGCCGCCCTGAGTCTCTGAAGAAGGGCGGCATATAAATCAAATAAAAAAAAAAAAAAGAGGATCATATGATCCCAGGACACTGTGACCGTCATAAATGAGTCAGTTGCCAAGTTTCCGAATTTTGATCATGTGGTCCTGGGGATGCTGCAACAGTTATAAGTGTGAAAAACAATCCTAGGTTACTTTTTCAGTGCCTTTGTTAACTTTCAACAGTCACTAAACGAACTGTTGTAAGTCAAGGATTACCTGTATTCCACTGGATTCAATAAGCCACGATCAGGTAAAAAACGACAACAGGGTAACGCCCAAACTCAATTTCCCTCTCCAAGGCTGAACTCCAGGAATGGGTGCCAGTACTCCTCGACTTACGACCACGATCGAGCCCAACATTTCTGTCGTTAAGTGAGACATTCGTTAAGCGAGTTTTCCCTCATTTTACGACCTTTCCTCCCACAGTTGTTAAGTGAATCTGGCTTCCCCATTGACTTTGCTTGTCAGAAGGTTGCAAAAGGGGATTGCGTGACCTTGGCAACCGTCATAAATATGAACCGGGTTGCCAAGCATCTGAATTTCAATCCCCTGATGCTGCATAGGTCGTAAGTGTGAAAAAGTGGGACTGCGTGACCTTGGCAACCGTCATAAATATGAACCGGGTTGCCAAGCATCTGAATTTCAATCCCCTGATGCTGCATAGGTCGTAGGTGTGAAAAAGTGGGACTGCGTGACCTTGGCAACCGTCATAAATACGAACCGGTTGCCAGGCCTCTGAATTTCGATGCTGCATAGGTCGTAAGTGTGAAAAAGGGGGATTGCGTGACCTTGGCAACCGTCATAAATACGAACCGGGTTGCCAGGCCTCTGAATTTCGACGCTGCATAGGTTGTAAATGTGAAAAAGGGGGATTGCGTGACCTTGGCGACCGTCATAAATACGAACGGGGTTGCCAGGCCTCTGAATTTCGATGCTACATAGGTCGTAAGTGCGAAAAATGGTCACAAGTCCCTTTTTTGCCACTTTGTAGCAGTCCCTAAATGAACCGTTGTGAAGTCGAGGACTCTGTGTGTGTGTGTGTGTGTGTGTGTGTGTATGCGTGTGTGGTAACGGGAGTTCAGCGTGTTGTGTGAACGAGACCTCTCGTGTACACGCTTGATGGAGAACCAGGCATTGAGTCCGGCCAGTCCAAGCCTAGCCTAGCCGATGCCCTCGGTTCGGTTCGGGGAAGAAGGACGCGCGAGTCGGTGGCCAGTCCGCGAAGTCTCCTCAGGACGGACCGTCCGGCCGCCGCGTCTCTCACCGCTGCGGAAGCCCCGGCCGGGTCCAGCGGGAGCAGAGGCGGAGCGGAGCGGCGGGGCTGTCGGCACCTCCCTTCGGCCTGCTCCGGCCAGCCAGCCAGCCAGTCCCGTCCCGCCCCGTCCCGCCTCTCCCCGCCCGGGGGCGTTGGGGAGGCGGAGGCAAGCCAGGAGCCCCGGCCGAAGGGACGGAGGGAGGCAGGGAGGGAAGCGCCGGTAGGGCTGCCCGGAGGGACCGCTTGAGAAGCCGGAGCAAGCGGCCAGGATGGCGGCGGACGGCGGCCTGGAGCAGCGGGCGCTGCAGTACGAGCAGACTTTGGTGAGTGGCCTCTGCGCCTTCCCCGCCGCGGGACGGGCTCCTTCAAGCGGTGCCTGCGTGGAAAGGAAAAGAGGGACTCTGATCATGTGCAGAGAGTGCCTGGCCTCCAGCCCCCTCGCTCTCCGTCGGGAAGAAGCCTCGCATCCCTTTCGCGCTGGGGAGGTTTTTTGTTTAAACCGGCGAGGGAGGGAGCCAGGAAAGGGGGAAAGCCGGCAGCCTCTGAGCATGTGAAAAGGGCTTTCGGTTTTGCACAAGAGCGCAGGTTGCGCTGCGCTCTGCTGACTTCGGTCCAGGAGTTCCGCCGCTTCTCAATACTTTGAAGCAAGAGTTGTTAGTTACGGTCCCACCGGGCATTTGCGGGGGGGGGGATTATCTATTGCTCTTGCCAGCAAAAGGGGTGCTGGGATGTTCACCCCGTTTTTCCCAGCCCTCTCGCATCGAGCCCCTTTTTCCTCCATATCAATCAGTCAGTCAGTCAATCAACCAATCAGTCAGTCAGTCAATCAGTCAATCAACCAGTCAGTCAACCAACCAACCAGTCAGTCAGTCAGTCAGTCAACCAACCAGTCAGTCAGTCAGTCAGTCAGTCAACCAACCAGTCAGTCAGTCAGTCAGTCAGTCTGTCAGTCAACCAACCAACCAAGCAGTCAGTCAGTCAGTCAGTCAGTCAGTCAGTCAGTCAGTCAGTCAACCAACCAACCAACCAAGCAACCAGTCAGTCAGTCAGTCAGTCAGTCAACCAACCAACCAAGCAACCAGTCAGTCAGTCAGTCAACCAACCAACCAACCAACCAACCAACCAGTCAGTCAGTCAGTCAGTCAGTCAGTCAGTCAGTCAGTCAGTCAGTCAGTCAGTCAACCAACTAACCAACCAACCAGTCAGTCAGTCAGTCAGTCAGTCAGTCAGTCAGTCAACCAACCAACAACCAGTCAGTCAGTCAGTCAGTCAGTCAACCAACCAGTCAGTCAGTCAGTCAGTCAGTCAGTCAGTCAGTCAGTCAATCAATCAGAATAGAGCTGGAAGGGACCTTGGAGGTCTTCTAGTCCAACCCCCTGCTCAGGGAAGAGACCCTATACAATTCGAGACAAGTGGCTATCCAGTCTCTTCTTAAAAGCCACCAGTGATGGAGAACCCCCACAACTTCTGAAGGCAACTCATTTATTTCACTGCTTAATTGTCCTCGCTGTTAGGTAGTTCCTCCTTAATTCCAGGTTGTTTCTCTCCTTTGGTTAGTTTCCATCCATTGTTTCTTGTCCTGCCTTCTGGTGCTTTGGAAAATAAATTGAACCCACCCCCCTTCTTCGTGGCAGCCCCTCAAATACTGGAATATTGCTATCCTGTCTCCCCTGGTCCTTCTTTTCTCTAGACTAGCCATACCCAGCTCCTGCAACCGTTCTTCATACATTTTGGTCTCCAGGCCTTTGATCAACTTAGTCTCCTATTTTTATATATTTTATATTTTATTTAGATAGTTGCATCTCTGATGCATCAGATGCAAGGCATCCCGGCTAGAAATAGGTGCAAAAAGGAGAGAATTGAGACTTGCTTGTGAAAGTTTTACAGCTAGCTGGCGGGTGGATTGCTAAGGGCAAATCTGGGTTCACCCCTGTCAGATTTCATTGCCATGGCAGGCTGTCAGCACAGCGGTGCGAGACCCAACAGGTGCACTGAAGTCCTTTGTAGCTTCACCTGTTGGACAAGCCAGCTGTTTTGGTTTAATTGGACAGTAGGAATCTGCACAGACTTCTTTTTTGGCTTGCCCAGATACCAAGTGCAGCAGGCTAGGCTCTGCGTAGGTGCTGCTTGTAGCATTTGGACTCAGCCAAGCAAAAGGAGAAGGGGAAAATATTTTGAGGTGCAGGCCAAGTAGGGTTTCCTAATCTCAATGAAAGTGTTGTACCGGCATCGGGGTGACCCTACTTCGATCCATCTTTAACTATAGAAGCACCTTGGGTGATTTTGGGGCTGCCTCTGGCGCAGGGCTGTTATTTGGGGGGAAGATGGGGGGGGCAGTAGTCTGTTGCTTTGAGCTCTTGAACAAAATGGCGGGGAGGATATAAACCTAATTCACAAAGAAACAAACTTCGTGGACTTCCAGAAGCATAGAATTCAACCTGCCAGAATTCCCAACAATAACCATATACATTAGGTAGATCGGTAGGAAGGTCTTTTTTTTTTAGATTTTTAAAATCCTGCCTTTATTATTTTGATAAATAACTCAAGGCGGCTAACATATTTAAATGTTCCTTTTTTCCCACTCCTATTTTATCCACAACAACAGTGGATTGTGAGGTGGGTTGGGATTTATTTATTTTATTTATTATTCATATTTCTATGCCGCCCACTCTCCGAGGACTCTGGGCGGCTTACACCAAAGACAGTATACTAAATAGCATATTGCCCCCAACAACCTTGAGCTGGTGAGATTTGATCCGCTGATCTGCTGAACTAACAGTCAGCTGAAGTAGCTGCAGTACTGCACTCTAACCACTGTGCCACCTTGGCTCTTCATATGATGAGAGAGAGAGTGACTGGCTCAAAATCGCCCAGCTGGCTTTCATGCCTAAGGTGGGACTAGAACTCACAGTCTCCTGGTGATTGGCCCAAAGTCACCTACCTGGCTTTCATGTCTAAGGCAGGACTAGAACTCTCAGTCTCCTAGTGATTGTCCCAAAGTCACCCAGACAACCTTCGTGCCTAAGGTGGGACTAGAACTCACGGTCTCCAGGTGATTGGCCCAAAGTCACCTAGCTGGCTTTTATGCCTAAAGTGGGACTAGAACTCTCAGTCTCCTAGTGATTGGCCCAGGCAACTTTCGTGCCTAAAGTGGGACTAGAACTCACGGTCTCCAGGTGATTGGCCCAAAGTCACCCAGTCGGCTTTCATGACTAAAGTAGGACTAGAACTCACAGTCTCCTGGTTTTTAGCCTGTTGCTGAATTAGCACACCGTTTTTACGTTATAACCCAACCAATCCACTTTGAAATAGTCCAGAAATACGCAACTCATACATCATTAAAAAGAGCACAAATATAACAGTCTAGCCAACTTCACGTTAGATCTCTGGTTAAAATGACAATAAAGGGCCCGACTGTATTGGTGAGGTTAGTGTGTTCACAGAGCTCATGTAATGATAGAGAAAATGTTTTTTCCCCCGCTCTTATCTGTCTCTCTTGGATTTGGCAGGGTCTTCAGCTATCCCTTTCTTATACGGTGGGCACACTTGGTTTGGATAAGGGGGTCTCTGACGTTGAATTTGATGCCAGCCTTGGCAAACTGCGAGGGAAAGTACGGGTTGTGCAAAGGAATCCCAAAGAAGGGCATTTGCAGTAGGAAAAAGCTATAAAACAGTCACTCAGTCACCCTGATTATGTTATCTAGCTGGGTAATAAAACGTCTGCAGGGAAAAAAAAATCGAGCTCAAAGAACACCATGGACTCTTATTGGAACCAATGGAAGAGCTTATCTGTAGCTCACATCGAATGATGGAGTCCATGGCGGTCTCTGAAGTTGATTTTTTTGCCTGAAGACGTTTCATTACCGAACCAGATAACATCATCAGTGTGATTGGGGGTGAGGTTTGCTCCCTGTTTAAAGACAATAGCTTGCTCTGCCAGTGTTGGTAGAAGTGTGGGGTTTTTTCCCCCTTGTACTTCTCCAGATGCCAACACCCAGATAAGCAGGGATTAATACCAGACAAACAATGAGGCAGAAAGCGATACCGTAATCAAGGAACTGCCAAGGAGAAAATCACATCTCCGTCAACACCAGCAGGGCAAGATAAATAGCGAGCATGCCCCACACTCTGTAGCACTGATGGTGTTCCCTAGTTGGGTAATGAAATGTCTGCAAGCATATAACCAAGTTCAAACAGCACCAAGGACTCCAGAGAGTTTGAGCTAGGAGAGGGCCTAAAAAAAATCCTGTTGCTAAGTCAGGAAATTTTGGATAAATTGCAGCCAGAAAGATTTGCAGCAGAAATAAAGGTGTTTGGGATATGGTGGTTTTGGGCTTCCTTCTGAGGGGTACTCATGTTCTCACCACATGCTTAAATCCACTCAGCTGAAACCCTAAACCAGGCGTCTCCAAACTTGGCAACTTTAAGACTTGTGAAGTCCACAAGTCTTAAAGTTGCCAGGTTTGGAGACCCCCCCCCCAAACAGATCAATTCCCATGTTTGGTTAGCTTTAATCTTAGTTTGTTTGTGTACCCCCACGAGTGGCTTAGCATGTTGTGCGAACCCACCCTCTTTAACTACTAGAGGATGCAGTGAATTATATAAACCCTGAAAGCGGGTGAAGTGCATTGTGAGAACGCCACTAACTCGTGTCGTGGCACAAGGAGGAAGGCGAGGCGAATAGAATTTGCCAGGGTGCAAAAATGCAAAGCAGAAATCTTGCAGCCAAGAGTAGGGCATTTGGTCGAAAGCTTTTCAAGGAGCCTAAAGGAATCCTGTTAATTTACCTCAGAGAATGGCCATTCCTTCCTTTTGAACAAGGCAGCTTACACAGGGTCGGGCGTAGAGAGAAGGGCAAGGAGACCACTAAGAGATCCCAAGGCTGAAGACTAGATTGAGAAACCAGAAAAAAAAAATCATCCAAGACAAGGAATGTCCAAACTGAACAACTTTTAAGACTTTTAAGACACGGCTGGCTGAGGAATTCTGGGTGTTGAAGTCCACAAGTCTTAAAAGTTGTTCAGTTTGGAGACCCCTGCGCCTAGAACAGAGGTCTGCTGCAACCTTAAACACTCAAAGAGCCAGTTAGACCCATTTCCCACAGAAAAGAAAACACCGGGAGCCACAAAACCCTTCCCGTGCCTGACTATTTCTTGAGCGGCCACAAAACTATTGATTGATTGATTGATTGATTGATTGATTGATTGGTTCGATTTATATGCTGCCCTTCTCCGGAGACTCAGGGTGGCTTACAGTGCGTTAAGCAATAGCCTTCATACTTTTGTATATACCTGCTTAGTAGGGCTTTCGCCTCCCCCTAAGCGGTGTTCTTTTTTATACAAAGTCAGCTTATTGCCCCCACAATCCGGGTCCTCATTTTACCTACCTCAGAAGGATGGAAAAAGCTGAGTCAACCTTGAGCCTGGTGAGATTTGAACTCTCAGTAATTGCAGGCAGCTGGTGCTACTTAACAGCACTTTAGTCTGCTGCGCCACCAAGGCTCTAGCATATGAAGTTGAATTAAACGTTCTGCTTTTTTTCTGAAACATTACTTTTCTTGGATTTATCTTACCTACCGAGGGGGTTGAAAAGCTCAATAAATCACATGCCGGCAGAGAGCCACAGCAGAGGGGTGAAAGAGCCACATGCGGCTCCAGAGCCACAGGTTGCTGACCCCTGTGCCTAGAAGATGAGGATGCTAAGCACTTCCATGCCATTGTCACAAGAAAACCCATGGTCCCTCCCCTCCCTTACCATTGCACCCTCTCCTTTTACAAGTTGGGGCTGTCCCACCATGTGGGCAGCAGGTGCCAGAGAGGCCATTTGAGGCACGAGCTGCCTGCCTGACTGGCCCAGTTCTCGTTAAATGCCCAACCTACTTTAAGGGTTGTTTTTCTGAAAAAGAGGAGGAGGAGGAGGAGGAGGCGATGGCCACCTTGAACTCTTGAATGAAAAGCAGGTTATTAATCTACCACACACAATCTCGCCAGGGAGGTCGGTCAGGTGCCCAAATGTGTCTTTCAGGTGCTATCCAAGGCCTTTGTGGGAGGCAAGGAAGGGGACCTTGATGAGATAATGGAGGGAAGTCTTGCCTGGATCAAAGAGGGCTGGTATATTTTTAAACGTTTGAGCGATGAGATAACATCAGGCAGACACCTCCCTAATTCACCGAGATATAAAAAAAGGAAAAAAAAAAAAAAAGCAGAGATTTAGCACAATCAAAACTGCCAGGTTCTTTTTACAGGTAATCCTCGACATACGACTGCAAGATGAGCCCAAAACTTCTGTTGCTAAGCGAGACACGCGTTAAGGACATTTTGCCCCATGTACGACCTCGCTTGTCACCGTTGTTCAGTGAATCTTTGCAGTTGTTGAGGTTGTTAAGTGAATCTGGCTTCCCCTTTGCTGGTCAGAAGGTCGTAAAAGGGGAGCACATAATCCCTGGGCGCTGCAGCCGTCATAAATATGAGACAGTTGCCAATCGTCTGAACTTTGATCACACGACCGTGGGGTTGTGGCGACCGTCATAAGTGTGAAAACCGGTCATAGGACAATTTTTCCAGTGCCGTTGCAACTTTGAACGGTCACTAAACGAATGGTTGTAAGGCGAGGACTACCTATATTTTGTTCAGGTTGGACTTGCAGCGGCTCCCAGATTTAATCTGCTTTCTGAATGGACCCATTTTTCCAATTCATGTGGAACTGCGCTTAAATGAAAGGGACATAGGGCGGGGGAAAAAAAAAATCCAGTTTAGGACTGATTAAACCTGGCGTGTTGCACTAATGCATCTTCTAACTGATTTTTTGTTTATAATACCTTGATTCAATTTCAACATCAAACATTGAAATAACAAACTAACGTAAAAGAGAAAGGGACAAGCGATACTAAACCGAATGGAAAGTGACAAAAATATACCACAAAACGATTTATGGTTGTTGTTAGTTGTGAAGTCGTGTCCGACCCATCGCGACCCCATGGACAACGTTCCTCCAGGCCTTCCTGTCCTCTACCATCCTCTGGAGTCCATTGAAGCTCACGCTGACTACTTCAGTGTCTCCATCCAGCCACCTCGTTCTCTGCCGTCCCTTTCTTCTTTTGCCCTCAATCGTTCCCAGGGTGGATTTGATTTAAATCAAGTTGATTTAAATTACAATTTAAATCACAATTTAAATCATGATTTAAATCACTAGTAAAAAGGCTTGATTTAAATCAACTCGATTTAAATCATAATTTTTAAAGAGCAACTGTCATCTCTGCTACTCCTTTGACCCACTGTTGACTCACCGATAGTCCCAGTGTTGCAGAATATACAGCCTCGTGCTACATAACTAAGCTCCATTTCATGCTGAATAAACTGAATTGTTTATGTATCTTAAATAGAAAACTATCTTACGATGGATTTTTACCCCAAAAGTTTTTTATTAAAATAAATTCGATAAAAATAAAAAAAAATCCGATTTAAATCAAAAAAATCTGATTTTTTTTATTTTTTTAAAAAAATCATTGATTTTTATCCACCCTGATCGTTCCCAGCATTAGGCTCTTCTCCAGGGAGTCCTTCCTTCTCATTAGGTGGCCAAAGTATTTGAGTTTCCTCTTCAGGATCTGGCCTTCTAAAGAGCAGTCAGGGTTGATCTCCTCTAGGACTGACCGGTTGGATCGCCTTGCAGTCCAAGGGATTCGCAGGAGTCTTCTCCAGCACCATCATTCAAAGGCCTCAATTCTTTGGCGCTCAGCTTTCCTTATGCTCCAACTTTCATAGCCATACATTGCAACTGGGAAAGCCATCGCCTTGACTATACGCACTTTTGTTGGCAGGGTGATGTCTCTGCTATAAAACGATTTATAGTAATGCATAAATACATCTGCTGGTTGTTTAACCTGGCTTGCTCAAAGTTGTTAAGTGAACCCAGGTGCCGGACCTATCAGAAATGGCCAGTTTTTGTTACCCTTGGCTGACTCCACAGGAGAACAGCAAAAGTACTTTCATCCTGGTTGGAAGTGTCTTCCAAAGTGGGAAAATCCAGGCCGTGCCTTTCTCTTGAGAATTAAAAGGACGAGGAGAATAAATAAACGAACCGCTTGGCTTAATGATAGGGTCAGAGATGCCAGCCTCTCGCTGGGCAAAAGGCTCCCTGGGTATACGTTCGAAAGATCCCGCTAAGAGCTTGAAGCTAGCAGACCCCAAATAAATAAATAAAATAAATAAAACACGCTTTTGATTATTCGAAGGTTGGCACGGGCAGGAGAGGAAAGTAGGCAGGGTTGAGGAGTGCCCATCCAAGGCCGGGGAAAAAGAAAACGTATTGTTTCAGTTCTTGGGCAGAAGGACAAGAGCATCCGTCATTGCTGTCATCCTCATAATTGGAGTAACACCATTAAGTTCCCTTACTTGCAGCCAGCTGGAACGTTACATGTTGGGAAGCTGGGTAACAGGAAGGATTTGCGGTTCAGCCTAAAGTGGAAAACTTTTATTTATTTTTTATTTTATTTATTTGTCAAACATGCACGAAATAACAGGTATAAGTATAAACATGGACATGAACACAGGAAATGGATACAAATCAGGGGTGAAATGCTCCTGGTTCGGAGCCATTTGGACCCGTTTCCCACAGAAAAGAAAACACCGGGAGCCACAAAACCTGGGTAGGCGTGGCCAACTCGATGTCACTCACTTCCACCAGTCACATGACACCCCCCCCAGCCTACCCAGCCGGTCATTAGGGCAGAGAACCAGTTGTTAAAAAACACCGGGAACCACAAAAACCTTTTGACATCTCTTTCTCTCCCCTCCCTCCCCCCTCTTTCTGTATCTCTCTGTCTCTACCCTGCAGGGGTGAAATGCTCCCGGTTCGGACCAGATTGCCCGATCCGGTAGCAATGGCGGCGGGTGGTTCGGAGAACCGGTAGCAAAAATCCCTGCCCCCCTCCATGCCCAGCTGAGCCGCACAATCATCAGAGGCTTTTTTTTTAAACTTTTAAAAGCATTTTTTTCTACAACCTCTTCTGCTTAAAAAAAAAAAGCCTCTGATGATCACGCGGCTCAGCTGGGATCGTCAAAGATCCCAGCTGAGTTGCCTGACTGTCGGAGGCTTTTTTTTCTTTTAAACGCCTCTGAAGATCCAGCCGGAGTTGCCTGATCGTCAGAGGCATTTAAAAGAAAAAAAGCCTCTGACGATCAGGCAACTCAGCTGGGATCGTCAGAGCCTTTTGAAAGCATTTTTTTACAACCTCTTCGCCGAAGAGGTTGTAGAAAAAATGCTTTTAAAAGTATTTTTTTAAAAAAAAATTGGCCACGCCCACCCAGTCACATTACCCCCCTCCCACCAAGCCACGCCCGCAGAACTGGTAGTAACAAATTTTAGATTTCACCACTAATACAAATACATGGGGACAGTAGGACAGGGACGGTAGGCACGCTGGTGCTCTTATGCATGACCCTTACAGACCTCTTAGGAATGGGGTGAGGTCAACAGTAGACAGTCTTTAGGTTAAAGTTTTTTTTTTAATTTGATTTATATGCTGCTCTTCTCCGGAGACTCAGGGCGGCTTACAATGCGTTAAGCAATAGCCTTCATACTTTTGTATATTTTTATACAAAAGTTTTGGGGGTTTGGGGAAGAAACCCCCCGGGCCTTGAGTTTGACACCCCTGTCCTATGGTCACTCCCAAAGATATTAAAACCTGAGAGAGAAAATACATATAAAACAATACGAGCCGGTTGGAAACGATCCAGCTGGTTGCCATCACGTTTTTTCGATACTTAGCACAATAAACTTTAACTTAGTGGCTTTGTTCACACAACCAACCTCGTTTTATCTGATGGGAGACCTACTTTGGAGGTTTGTGGCTTTGAGGGTTGTGTGCCAACCCAACCTCTTTAGTCAGTCCATCACAATGTTCCAGATCAGAAAATGGATTGTTTCAGTAATTAAACTTGTGGTTTTGAATTGTTCAATTGATCTGTGGCTCGGTCTAGCGGCCATCTAGTTCCTTCCTTCCTTCCTTCCTTTCTTTCTTTCTTTCTTTCTTTCTTTCTTTCTTTCTTTCTTTCTTTCTTTCTTTCTTTCTTTCTTTCTTTTATTAGATTTATATACCGCCCTAATCCCGAAGGACTCAGGGTGGTGAACAGGCACAAAATAAAATACATAAATACAAAAGTTAAGAACATAATTAAAACGAGATTAAATAATTTAGCCCGAGACAATTAAAAATCCCAATAATTTAAAACAGATTAAAATTTGATTTAAAAGAATTTTAAAACAGGGGAGAAAATTAGGCCAGGCCGGTTTGCTGGAATAGGAGAGTCTTAAGAGCACGGCGGAAAGTGCGCAGATCTGGGATCCTCCGTATCTCTGGGGGGAGCTCGTTCCAGATAGTGGGTGCCCCCACAGAGAAGGCCCTCCCCCTGGGGGCCGTCAGTCTACATTGTTTAGCTGACGGCACCCGGAGGAGCCCCTCTCTATGAGAGCGTACCGGCCGGTGAGAGGCTGCATGTGGTAGTAGGCGGTCCCGTAATTAACCAGGTCCTAAGCCATGGAGCGCTCTAAAGGTGGTAACCAAAATCTTGAAGCGCACCTGGAAGACCACCGGGAGCCAGTGCAGCTCACGCAGGAGAGGTGTCACACTGGAGCGCCATGCTGCTCCCATAACCACCCGCGCGGCCGCACTCTGCGCCAGTTGGAGCCTCCGGGTGCTCCTCAAGGGGAGCCCCATGTAGAGAGCGTTACAGTAGTCCAGGCGGGAAGTGACGAGGGCATGAGAGACTGTGTGTAGGGAGTCCCGATCCAGAAAAGGACGCGAATCAGGCGAACCTGATGAAAAATTTCCATCTAGTTCGGTATATCTTCCCCCCTCCCAACTCCGACTCCCCCAGCCAGACATTATATCCCTCCCAACTCCCCCCCCCCCACAGGCCAGTCCCTGTCAATACAGGGGATTCTTGTTAGACAAAGTTTAGCCCCTTTCATCTTATTTTGGTTTCAGTCTGTTCAGCTGTGTAATTCTGTAGTCCTAGGCAAGTCTCTTTTCCACTTTCATGCTTTGCTTTTGAACCTTTCTGTCATGCTCCGTCTCTCCCTATCTCTGTGCTGCATGAGGATTCTCCCTAATAAATCTTAAATCAGTGTTTTTCAACCTCTGCGTCTTTTAAGATTGGATGGACTTCAACTCCCAGAGTTTCTTAGCCAGCGTGGAATTCTGGGAGTTGAAGTCCACCTATCTTACAATTGCTGAAATTGAGAAACTCTGTCTTAGAAGCTCTCACTTCTGCTGAGTTTCTGCTTTTTCTGGTTGGTTCCTGTTCTCCGTGACCAGTTTTCTGGGGCCGTTTAAGTTAAATGCTGAACGTTTCTTGGCTTGAATTGCTCTAAGAGCAGATTATGAGGTTAAGAATCCATGCCAAGGAATGATTATGGGGTTGGATTAGAAGTAGGGACTCCCAGACTCAAATCTTCACTTGCTCCAAATTGTAGGATAAATAGTGTGCCAGTCTCTCTCGTTTTGATTGTGTTTGTACAAAAACCAGGATTAGTTTGGACCATAGTCTGTTACCTAAGCCAAAGTTGGTTGGATCTGCACAACACACTAAGCCAGGAACCTCCAAACGTGGCAACTTTAAGTCTTGTGGACTTCAATTCCCAGAGTTCTTCAGCCAGCCAAGCTGAGGAATTCTGGGAGATGAAGTCCACGAGTCTTAAAATTGCCAAGTTTGGAGATCCCTGTGCTAAGCCACGAACTATGATTTGTAAACTACCTCTTGAGTCAGCTCAATGGGTGAATCTCATTTCACAGTCTTTTAGTTTAGAGATCCTAGATGTGAGTTGTTGTATGCTAGCCTTGAATGTTGGGTAAAGAGAAAGAAACTCCACATTCAGAAAAACAGTATTTTGTTGGGTTTCATACTCTTATTGTACCTTATATTGTACCTTATGATTCTTGATGAACGTATCTTCCTTTATGTACACTGAGAGCATATGCACCAAGACAAATTCCTTGTGTGTCCAATCACACTTGGCCAATAAAAAATTCTATTCTATTCTATTCTATTCTATTCTATTCTATTCTATTCTATTCTATTCTATTCTATTCTATTCTATTCTATTCCATTCCATTCCATTCCATTCCATTCCATTCCATTCCATTCCATTCCTTGTCCTGTTCTATTCTATTCTATTCTATTCTATTCTATTCTATTCTACTCTACCCTACCCTACCCTACCCTACCCTACCCTACCCTACCCTACTACTCTACTCTACTCTACTCTACTCTACTCTACTCTACTCTACTCTACTCTACTCTATTCTTAGCAAGTAAAGTTGGCTAGATTCACATTTCAGTCCGAACCCAATTAAAGGAACAAACTTTGCTGGGTTAAATGTTACGCTATATATAAACCATATTATGGCTTAGCTTTAGCAAGATAGCCGATTTCATCCAATGGATAAAACAAACATATTGCAGAACAAATAAACCTAGCAACTATGTTTGCACAGCGTGCTGTGTTTGTGTAACGTTAATATTAGTTAGGGGTGTTTTTTTTGTTGTTGTTCAGACTGTTTTATTAATTTATTACTTTGTGGAAAACTGGATCCGGGACCCCACCTAAGTATATTGTGCGAATCCACTGATACTTTGTGGGCTGTTATTGCACTGGGAAAACTTGTCCATTAGAAGCACTGATGCATTTTTTGCTGTCAAAATATCGTTGCTGTGTTGTGGTCTTTTTAAGCAAAGTTATTATTTTTTTTTTGTAGGCTTTGTAAGACATACTTAGAAGTGGATTTGCCCTCTGGCTGTCCCATGCCAGTTTTGGAATGCTGATATAGGTTTTCTAAAAAGTTTGGTTGTGTGGTTGTGCGTGCGTTTGTATATGCGCGGGGAGGGAGCATTTGCCTGTTGTCGAGAGAAAGCAAACATAAATGAAGCTGTTGTTTTCTCTGTCCCAGAGAGTCTAAATTCCAACATTGTCAAAATAAGAGGAAGGAATGTGTCTCTGTTCACAAACGTTCTCGTATTTTTTTAAAAAAAAAAAAGATGGAGAACCGCTTGCAGAATTTCGAGGAATCAAATGGAAAGAATGTTTTATGCTCGCAAATTAAAACATGCCTCTCTAATTCCATTTCCCCACAATTAGCTTTCATCAGCCAACCTGGTTCTTTTCAAATGTGTGCACCGGTGGTGGGTTGCTCCCGGTTTGCACCGGTTCGCAAGAACCGGTAATAAAAATTTGTAGTAGTTCGGAGAACCGGTAATAACATTGGCTGGCCATACCCCCGAACCGGTCCCCGGCCCGGTCGCCGCTCTCTTACCCTACCCACCTCATCAGAGGCTTTTTTTTTTTTTTAACTTTTAAAAGCATTTTTTCTACAACCTCTTCGGCCGAAAAAATGCTTTTAAAAGTAAAAAAAAAAAGCCTCTGATGATCGCGCGGCTCAGCTGGGATCTCAGAGGCTTTTAAAAGCATTTTTTCTGCAACCCCTTAAGGTTGTAGAAAAAATGCTTTTAAAAGTAAAAAAAAAAAAAAGTTGGCCACGCCCACCCAGTCACATTACCACCCCCCCCACCAAGCCGTACCCACAAAATAAGCCACGGCTATAGAACTAGTAGTAAAAAATTTTAGAACCCACTCCTGGTGTGCACTATCACAACACAACTGGTGTTATTTCCCCAGAGCGGCCCAGAATTTGGTGCTGCCTCTTTTAAGGGTACTTAGTTGAATGGGGGGGGGGTTGTCATTTGCCCTGTGTGATGTGAGGGTGCCGAAGAGATGATTAAGTTCATAAACCATAATTCAGGCTAACTAGGTTTAGCAGACTGGATGAATGCCAGGTTGCAGGTTTCTTTCTGATTGGGGGTAAAATGTGTGGTGTGAGTGCAGCTGCAGCTCACGAGAGCTCATAAATTGAATAAAATTGTCTATGGAGATTCTGTGACCTCCTAAAATGGAACAAAATTGGTTAGCCGGTCTTGATTTTGTCTGCAAGGTTCATCTCGTAAGTATCCAAAGCTGTGAGCGTAAAAAATGAAAACTCCCAATTTAGATTTTGAGCACGTTCTAAGAGAGAGATACTCTGCTGGTATGCAGCAACCCGTGTGATTTTTTAATTTTTATTTTTTTAATTTTTCTTATAGATTGTTTTCCCTTTCCTTTTCATCGTTTTCCTTTCTCCCATGTTGGCAGCTTCCTTGTTCCATCTTATCTGCAAACACTTCCTGGAAGATTCAGAAACTTTGTGACCTCTTCGTTGTTCCTTACCTGAAGGTGTTGGCTAATGCTGGGTTTTGATTGCTTTATGGACTGCCTTTCCTTTTTTATGGTCTTTTGTCTAATCAGGATTAAATGAGTAGATTAAAGTCATTTAATTTTCTCTCACTCTCTCTTGCTCTCTCTGTGTGTATGTTTCTCTCTCTCTCTCTCTCTCTCTCATTCTCTCTCTGCCTCCCTCTTCTTTCTCTCTCTCTTTCTCTCTCTTCTCTCTCTCCCTTTCTCTTTTTTCTCTCTTTCTCTTTCTCTCTCTGTTCCTCTGTGTGTTTCTCTCTCTCTCTCTCTCATTCTCCCTCTCCCTCCCTCTCCCTCCCCCTCTCTTTCTCTCTCTGTTTCTCTCTCTTATTCTCTCTGCCTCCCTCCTCTTTCTCTCTCTCTCATTCTCTCTCTCTTCTCTCTCTCCCTTTCTCTCTTTCTCTCTTTCGCTCTGTGTTTCTTTCTCTCTCTCTCATTCTCTCTCTGCCTCCCTCCTCTTTCTCTTTCTCTCTCTCTTTCTCTCTCTTCTCTCTCCCTTTCTCTTTTTCTCTCTCTTTCTCTCTGTATGTGTTTCTTTCTCTCTCTCTCTCTCTCATTCTCTCTCTCTCCCTCTCCCTCTCCCTCCCCCCTCTCTTTCTCTCTCTGTTTCTCTTTTTCTTTCTCTCTCTTCTCTCTCTCTTTCTCTCTCTCTTTCTCTTTCTCTTTCTCTCTCTCTTTCTTTCTCTGTCTTTCTCTCTCTCTCTGTGTTTCTCTCTCTCTCATTCTTCCTCCCTCCCTCCCTCCCCCTCCCCCTCTCTTTCTCTCTGTTTCTCTCTTTCCCTCTCTCTCTCCCCCGTCATTCTCTCTCTCTTCCCCTCATTCTCCCTCTCTTCCTCTCTCCCTCCCTCCCTCCCTTTTTCTCTCTCTTTCTCCCCCTCTCATTCTCTCTCCCCCTTCTCTTTCTCCTCCCTCTCTCCTTCTCCCTCTCCTTCTCTCCCTCCCTCCCTCTCCCCCTCTCTCATTTCTGGGTCATTTTGATTACATTGGCTTCTTCGAGATATCACAGACATCAAAACGCTATGTGGGTGACAGATATACAGGTAGTCCTCTACTTCCAACAGTTCATTTAGTGACCATTTGAAGTTACAGCGGCAGTGAAAAAAAGTAACCGACGGTTGCAGTGTCCCGAGGTCACGTGATCCCCCTTTGCGACAAGCCAAGTCAAGGGGAAGCCTGACTCACTTAACAACCGTGTTACTAACTTAACAACTGCAGTGATTCACTGAACGACTGTGGCCAGAAAGGTTGTAAAATGGGGCAAAACTCACTTAACAGCTGTCTCATTAAGAATTTTTGGACTCAATTGTGGTCATACGTCGAGGACTATCTGTAATTGTGTAGAGTTTTTCCATGTTATGTGATAACTGAGATGGAACTCTGAATACTTTCTGCAATAGTTAAGGAGTTGGATTAGGAACAGGGGGATCTGGTTGTAGCCTCACTCCCTGAGCGGAACTCTCTCTGCTGCCTTGCGTTCTCGAAGGAAAGCTAGATGAAATAAATAAGCTTTTAAGTCCATGTTTTTCGAGCTCGGCAACTTGAAGGCTTCTGGACTCCAACTCCCAGAATTCCCCAGCCCATACGCTAAGTCTCATTAACAGGAGCCTCATTCTTGGCTGGAAAAGCAAATATTGGCTTCAGCGGCCCCTGAAAGCAGCCTTTCCCTAATCCTCCCCACCTTTCGGAATGTGTCAAACTTTCCGAAAAGATCTACAGTTTGACCCTTTTTTAGGATTGGAAGATTCCGGAATGGAAACTTCGGCACCTTTGTGGAAAACTCAGCTTCATCACTTGAGACTTTCCAGAAAAGATTGGGCTGCCATTTGTCAGAAATGGTATAGGGCCGTGATGGCGAACCTATATCTGTGGGCACGCAAGCGTTGCCCTAGCTCAGCTCCAGCACGCGTGTGCGCGCTGGCCAGCTGATTTTTGGGCCTTCTAGGCCCACCGTAAAATGGGAAACGAGCTGTTTCCGGTCTCCGGAGGGCCTCTGGGGGGTGGGGAAGGCAGTTTTCGCCCTCCCCAGGCTCCAAGAAAGGCTCTGGAGCCTGGGGAGAGCGAAAAACGGGCCCACCATGCCATCGTGTGCTAAAAGCAGGGGGAGCATGGGAGGTTGTGCACGCATGCACAGGGGGGAGGGGTGCATTGAATCATGGGTGTGGGCACATACGCATGTGACACCCCCTCCAGTGTTCCCCCTGCTTTTGGCACGTGGCGGCAAAAAAGTTAGCCATCACTAGTATAGGTCCTATACCAGTGATGGCTAACCTTTTTGCCATTGTGTGGCAGTAGCGGCGGGACTGGGGGGGGGTCGCGCACGCATGTGCCCACACCCATAATTCTATGTGCCCCACCCCCCCACATGTGCACGCAACCCCCCCCCGCTCCTCCCCCCCCCGCTCCTGGCACGCAATGGCCCAGTAGGCCCATTTTTCTCTCTCCCCAGGCTCCAGAGCCTTTCTAGGAGTGGGGAAGCCAGATTCACTTAACAACCGGGTTCCTTACTTAACAATTGCCAGTGGTTCACTTAACGACTGTGGCCAGAAAGGTCATCAAATGAGGCAAAATTCACTTTAACAACGACCTCACTTAGCAAGCAAACTTTGGTCGTTCAGTTGAGGACTACCTTTATTAGGAAAAGGAGGTTTAAAATAGTGACGCTTTATTCGCATTTAAAGGCCCTTTTGCAAGATTGACTTTACCCTGGGAAGGTGACTGTAATTGAGCCCTTCGTGGGTGTGCTGGAACTGGAGTCATTGTGTGCCCGAGCTACAGATTCTGCTGGTTGTTGGGAAATTTATCTGGGTTTCCTGGCCAGAACTGAAACTTTAATTGGCAATTGAAATGCGAAACTTCAGTTAGCAACCGAAGCTTGAAACTTACAATTAACAAGTTTTCCTCTCTGAGTTCCAGCCTTTGAGAATGATTTTAGCAATTTTTTTTGTGATCCTTATTTAACCCTGAGCTCGGGAGACCAGGATGTCCATGTTCCTCTGCCAAGATCTTTTTGTTAGTTTTTCTTGTGGAGATGACCAAACCTAATTTAGGGGGTTAGAGCGGGGGGTGGGTGGGTGGGTCATGGGAACATAGCTGCCTCCCCATCCTTCAGCTGTAGTAGTCCTTCTGGAGATACTTGAAGGACCTGACAACCTACTGATTATCTTCAATTCCCGATGGAGAGAACTGTGAATCATTGGTAGAACACATTTTCCATCTGAAGTTCTGTTCCTGATGTCTTTGTTTGTATGCCAAGATATGATCCACTGGGCGAGAACCAGTTTAGTCTAGTTAAGGCACCAGGTAAGAAACTGAGTTCTAGTCCCACCTTAAGCATGAAAGCTGGCTGGTTGAGTTTGGACCCATCACCAGGTGTCTGTGAATTCTAGTCCTGCCTTAGGCATGAAAGCTGGCAGGTTGACTTTGTCCAATCACCAGGAGACTGTGAGTTCTAGTCCCACTTTAGACATGAAACCTTGCTGGGTGATTTTGGGCCAATCACTAGGAGACTGTGAGTTCTAGTCCCACCTTAAGCATGAAAGCTGGCTGGATGATTTTGGACCTGTCACCAGGTGTCTGTGAGTTCTAGTCCTGCCTTAGGCATGAAAGCTGGCTGGTTGAGTTTGTCCAATCACCAGGAGGCTGTGAGTTCTAGTCCCACCTTAAGCATGAAAGCTGGCTGGATGATTTTGGACCTGTCACCAGGTGTCTGTGAATTCTAGTCCTGCCTTAGGCATGAAAGCTGGCTGGTTGAGTTTGTCCAATCACCAGGAGGCTGTGAGTTCTAGTCCCACCTTAAGCATGAAAGCTGGCTGGATGATTTTGGACCTGTCACCAGGTGTCTGTGAGTTCTAGTCCTGCCTTAGGCATGAAAGCTGGCAGGTTGACTGTGTCCAATCATCAGGAGCTTGTGAATTCTAGTCCCGCCTTAGGCATGAAAGCTGACTGGGTGACTTTGGGCCAATCATTCTCTCTTAGCCCATGACATCAGATTTGGTTGACAAGCTGGTCTATCAATTCTTATCACAATCAATGGACCAACACTCCATTGTTCTGAAAAAAAAAGCAGATCCTGCACTTGTGGGAAAATTGCTAGAGAATTCCTAGAATTGCTAGAAGAAGCAATTGCTAGAAGAAGACAAAAACAGCTTAACTAGGTCCAGCAGAAGAAGAGTGGTTGCATTCCCACAACATACCATAGCTGGTACACAACGTTCACTTCGATTAGAAGTGACTCTAAAGAATTAGATAGGAATCCTGGGAGTTGAAGTCCACGTCTTTTAAAGTGCCCAAGATTGACCAACCCTGTCTTAAAGATTGCCTGATCTCTGCTTTGAGATTATTATTCCTTGCCCACCTAACTATTGAAAAAGCCTCTATGAAAATCCAGTTGCTGCTTAAATAGGGGAACATCAGAAAAGTTTAGGACTGCATGCTAGATGTTAAGCCACCCATAAAGAGGGACAGAAAACTATTGTTGCATTGTCACTAAGAAAGCTACACAGCCACGTCTAAGAAGCATATTTAACAGAAACAGAATAACAGACTTCGAAGGGACCTTGGAGGTCTTCTAGTCCAACCCCCTGCTTAGGCAGGAAACCCTACACCTCTTCAGACAAATGGTTATCCAACATCTTCTTAAAAGCTTCCAGTGTTGGAGCATTCACAACTTCTGGAGGCAAGTAGTTCCACTGATTAATTGTTCTAACTGTCAGGAAACTTCTCCTTAATTCTTTTTTTTTTTTTTTAATAATCTTTATTTACATTTTTCATTAAAAACAGAAGACAACAAACCATATAAATAACATACAGGACAACACAACAAAAAACAAGCATACCTATAAGTAGTACCTTAATAACCTAGTATTCGGTACAGTATATCAATATTATATTCCAGAGAAGACAGAACAAGTTGTATACCTTTATCAATCAATTAGGTCTATCCGACCTCATTTTACTTGTATAGTATAAGTTTCTCAATAGATACAATTCCTCATCTAGTTGGGTTATAATTTCCTCTTCTCTAGCCAAACATATAATTTTTCCCAGGATAAACATGTTTGTGTTTGGTCTCTATCTTTTAGCTTTTTAATCAATTTATCTGCTTCCGCACATTCTAAAATCTTCTTTATAATTGCCTCCTCTGATGGGATATTTTGATTTTTCCAAAATTGAGCGTACGTCAATCTCGCCGCTGTGATAATGTGTAATGCAAGATACCATGAGTCTTTTTTAACATTTTCCAGTTTGGAGCCGAGCAGGCATGTCTCTGGTCGCCATTCAATCCTTTGATTTAAAATCTCATTAAGCCATTTTTTAATTTTTCCCCAGAATTTTACTGCTTTCGGGCACGTCCACCACTGATGGTAGTAGGTGCCACGCTCAAACCCACACTTCCAGCATTCAGCAGACTGTCCAGTGAAATTTCTCCTTAGTTCTAAGTTGCTTCTCTCCTTGATGAGTTTCCACCCACTGCTTCTTGTTCTACCCTCAGGTCCTTTGGAGAATAGTTTGACTCCCTCTTCTTTGTGGCTCCCCCTGAGATATTGGAAGACTGATATCATGTCTCCCCTAGTCCTTCTTTTCATTAAACTAGACATACTGAGTTCCTGCAACCGTTCTTCATATGTTTTAGCCTCCAGTCCCCTAATCCTCTTTGTTGCTCTTCTCTGCACTCTTTCTAAAGCCTCCACATCTTTTTAATTTTGTGGTGACCAAAACTGAATGCGGTATTCCAAGTGTGGCCTTAATCCAGGCTGTCTCAGTTTGCAGTAGCGGTAAACCGTATAAACCTGGTTTTCGTTAAGTCAGTGTGCCAATATGATAACAGATTGATGTTGTTTTAAAGGAAAATTGCCCCACCATTGCCCTGCTCTTCTTTTTAATCCTGCCCTTTGGTTTCTCTTGTGTGTTTTTCCAAGAAAACGACTTGGGTACGGTTGGTTCACCTTCAAGGTTGGTGCACTCTCTGTTCTTCCTTCTTCCACCCAACCCCTTCTCGGCACAAGATCCTTCTCAACCATTCAAGTTTTGCCACTTGATAGATAACCTTGATCTTTTCTCTGGTATCTTTCTTATCACTAAAAAAGCAGTCTGCGGGTTAATCTCTTTTTACGACTCTGGGATTTTATGCTCTCTTTCAGCTCAGTGTTTCCCCCCCCCCCCCCCCGATTTTTCACTCTTGTACAACATGTTCTTGAGGGTTCCTTCCTTGTCTCATCAGCAGAAGCACCTCCGTCTTAGACCCAAGATGGAGTCAAGACAGAGAAGAAGAAGGCGAGGTCTTCAAAGGACAGCCAGTTTAGCAGCTGAACTAGTGACAGCTGAACAGCAGAAGGCCCTGAGTTATAAAGGCTAAAACATTTATTTTATTTTATTTTTTATTTATTTAGTTTGTCAAACATGTACGAGATAACAGGTATAAGTATAAACATAGATACGAACATAGTAAATGGGTAGGAATACACGGGGACAGTAGGACAGGGACGGTAGGCACGCTGGTGCATTTATGCACGCCCCTTACAGACCTCTTAGGAATGGGGTGAGGTCAACAGTAGACAGTCTAAGGTTAAAGTTTTGGGGGTTTGGGGAAGAAACCACAGAGTCTGGTAGTGCATTCCAGGCATTGACTACTCTGTTGCTGAAGTTGTATTTTCTGCAATCACATTTGGAGCGGTTTATCTTGAGTTTGTATCTATTGTGTGCTCGTGTATTATTGCGGTTGAAGCCGAAGTAGTCATTGACAGGTAGGACGTTAACACTGACAGGTAGGACGTTCAAACATACGATGAACGGTTACAGGAACTGGGCATGGCTAGTCTAGTGAAGAGAAGGACCAGGGGAGACATGATAGCAGTCTTCCAATATTTGAGCGGCTTCCACAGAGAGGAGAGGGCCGAGCTATTTTCCAAAGCACCTGAAGGCCAGACAAGGAATAATGCAGAGGTCTTCAAACTTGGCAGCTTTAAGACTTGTGGACTTCAACTCCAGAAGCTATGCTGGCTGGAGAATTCTGGGAGTTGAAGTCCACAAGTCTTAAAGCTGCCAAGTTTGAAGACCTCTGTAATAATGGATGGAAACTGAACAAGGAGAGATTCAACCTGGAAATAGCAATCAACCAATGGAACAGAAGTTGCCTTCAGAAGTTGTGGGAAAGCTTCATCACTGGAAGCTTTCAAGAAGAGATTGGACTGCCATTTTGCCAGAAAAGGTGTAGGGTCTCCTGCTTTGGGAGGTGGGTTGTACTAGATGATCTACAAGGTCCCTTCCAACTCTGTTAATCTGTAATAAACTAATCCAGCCTTTTGCAACTGCTCAGCTTTGGCAACTTTCAGATGTATGGACTTCAACACCCAGAATTCCCCAGCCAACATCCTTTAAGATGGGTGGACTTCAACTCCCAGAATTCCATGCTGGCTAGGGAACTCTTGAGAGTTGAAGTCCATCCATCTTAAACATGCAGAGGTTGAGAAATGCTGGTCTAGACCATAAATGTTCCTGCAGATGCTTCTGTTTTACAATAAGTACATCTCAACAGCCTGGAAAAGAAAATTGATAGATCCTTGGAGATTTTTTTTTCCCTTCAAAAAGCCCGAGAAAATCAGATCCCATGGGAGCAATATTATATTTTATATACCATAGGAGATTTACTTTTTCTTCCTACACAAGTAGTCCTTGATTTACAACCATTTGTTTAGTGACCGTTCAAAATGGAAAAAAGTGACCTATAGATACTTCGAAACCTCCTCCCAGAGGGGAGCGACAGAAAACAGACTTCCCTTCAGAAGTTGTGGATGCTCCATCACCGGAGGTTATCAAGAAGAGAGACAGGGTGGCCATTTATACGGAGTGGTATGGGGTTTCCTGCTTGAGTAAGGGGTTGGACTAGAAGACCTCCATTATTTCGCCAAGATGTGGAACAGAATCTCCCTTAAGATTCAGATGTCCCTGGACCTGATAACGTTCTGTAAGGCCTTAAAAATTTGGCTTCCTGTCCAGGCATTGGGCCAGGAAGTTAGATCAACCTGTTTCGGAAGCGTTATTGATATAGACATGTGCGCTGACCCAGATGTCATTCGTTTTCTCGCTAATGTTTTTATTGTTGCTTATAACTTTCTGCTGGCTGCCCAGAGACGTTTGTCATCTGTCAAGGGGTGCCTTAGAAATCAAATCGGCGCTGCGGTGCTACCACGTTGTGTCTTCTTGTATGCACAGTTTGGTCTGCTTGTGCACCTTTTTCACATTTAACTTTTTTATTAGTTGATCCAAGTATAAAATACAAAGAAAAAAAAAGGCATGAAAAAGTAAGACGAGAGGGAGGGAAAAAGAAGGGATATAGAGTAGAATAGAATAGAATAGAATTAGCATTAGAATTAATTAGAATTAGAATTAGAATTACTACTGCAATGCTCTCTACATGATGCTCCCCTTGAGGAGCACCCGGAGGCTCCAACTGATCCAGAATGCAGCCGCGCGAGTGGTTATGGGAGTGACGGTGCGCTCCCATGTGACCCCCCTCCTGCGCGAGCTGTACTGGCTCCCGGTGGTCTTCCGGGTGCGCTTCAAGGTTTTGGTTACCACCTTTAGAGCGCTCCATGGCTTAGGACTGGGGTATCTACGAGACCGCCTTCTGCTACCAGTAACCTCTCACCGACCAGTACGCTCCCATAGAGAGGGGCTCCTCAGGGTGCCGTCGGCCAAACAATGTCGACTGGCGGTCCCCAGGGGGAGAGTCTTCTCTGTGGGGGCACCCACCATCTGGAACGAGCTCCCCCCGGAGATACAGAGGATCCCGGATCTGCGCGCTTTCCGCCGTGCCATCAAAACATTTCTATTCCAGCAGGCCGGCCTGGCCTAACTTCTCTTTTAAACATTTTAAACTTTTTAAAATTTCTAAATTTTAAATTTTGTCTTATGAATTTGGGGGTTTTAAATTTCGTTCTCTGAGCCAATTATTTAATTGTATTTTAACGTTTTTTTACCATTTGTATTATATGTATTTTATTTGGCTGTTCACCGCCTTGAGTCCTTCGGGAGTAGGGCAGTATACAAATTTAATAAAACAAAATAAACATAAAACAAACGAACAATTAGAATTAGAATTAGAATTTTTTATTGGCCAAGTGTGATTGGACACACAAGGAATTTGTCTTTGGTCCATATGCTCTTAGTGTACATAAAAGAAAAGATACGTTCATCAAGAATCATAAGGTACAACACTTAATGATAGTCATAGGGTACAAATAAGCAATCAGGAAACAATATCACTATAAATCGTACGGATGCAAGCAACAAAATTATAGTCATACTGTCATAAGTGGGAGGAGATGGGTGATGGGAACGATGAGAAGATTAATAGTAGTGCAGACTTAGTGAATAGTTTGACAGTGTTGAGGGAATTATTTTTTAGCAGAGTGATGGCATTCGGGAAAAAAACTGTTCTTGTGTCTAGTTGTTCTGGTGTGCAGTGCTCTATAGCAGTGATGGCTAATCTTTTTGCCATCGTGTGCCAGGAGGGGGTGGGGTGGGGGAGGTTCACGCACGTGCGTGCCCACACCCATAATTCTATGCGCCCCGCCCTGCGTGCACAACCCCCTCCCCCCCGCTCCTGGCACATGATGGCCCGGTAGGCCCGTTTTTCTTTCCCACCTGGCTCCAGATTCTCTCTATGCATCTGGGGAGGGCAAAAACAGCCTTCCCCACCCCCTCGGAGGCCCTCCTGAGACTTGAAACGGCCCATTTCCCAACTCCTGGTTGGACAGGTAGTGACATTTTCTGCTGTCCCCAGCCTCCAGAGCATCACTTTTCGCCCTCCCCAGATGCATAGAGAGAATCTGGAGCCAGGTGGGAAAGAAAAACGGGCCTTCCCCACCCCCACCCAGACCCTCCGGAGGCAGGAAACATCCTGTTTCCCTACTTCTGGTGGGCCCAGAAGGCCCGAAAATCAGCTGACCAGTGTGCACATACACGCCAGAGTTGAGCTGGCATGCCCACTGATATGGCTACGCGTGCCACCTGTGGCACGCGTGCCATAGGTTCGCCATCACGGCTCTATAGTGTCGTTTTGAGGGTAGGAGTTGAAACAGTTTAGTCAGGGATCGTATTCAGTTACCTTCCTTATCTTGCAAATGTGAGCGCGCATGCATGCGCGCTCGCTTTGCTCACATGCATTCCATCCACGCATGCGCACGGCCTTCCGCGCATGGCCTTTGCTCGCTTGCGCACCTATCACGCATGCGCCTGGCCTCAAAAACGTGCCTAAATAGGATGGCATAGAGGTGGGGTGGTGAGCCAGGGGAGTGAGGCGGGGTGGTGGGCGGTGGGCGGTGGGTGGGCCCACCCACAATTTCCATTATTGGTTCGGGCGAACCACTCCGAACCGGCTGAATACCACTTCTGGATATAGTGGAACAGGGAAGAAAAAGAAAGAAAGAAAAAGAAAAAAAAGGCACTGACTTCTGATTCTTCTGCACATTTTGAGTGCGCACAAATAGGATTAGGCCCTTTTGTGCTTGTGGAAATCCTTCTGGTCACATCTGTTATTCTGCTGGGATGCCAGGAAGGGTGGATTCACCCATAGCTTGCATTCACACAACCTGTGTAGAAAAAAAGGGGATCGCATGATCCCGGGACACTGCAACCGTCATAAATATGAAGTTGCCAAGGGTCTTGAGTTTTGATCATGTGACCTTGGGGATGGCGCAACAGTTGTAAGTGTGGATAACGATCATAAGTCACTTTTTTTTGTAACTTCGAACGGTCTCTAAATGAACTGTTGTAAGTCAAGGATTACCTGTATTAAAGACTGTCAACACTTTGAAGTAACTTAACTCGGGAAATAAACACCACAAGTATCCCAGGAATGTTACTTTATTGTTAGAGGGGATAATAACCAAGTCTTGAAACCTAACCGAACAACGTCAAAGTGGAGCTATTGAGAGTTTTACTCTTAAACTTTCCAGTTATCCAAAACTTTCCAGTTATCCAAAACTGAGTTTATCCCCTTAATGGCTCCTTTCTTCTCCACATTCCTTTACAATTCCACACTCCCCCCCCCACCTCTTAAAAATTGTAAAAATGCATCTTCTACTCTTTGATTTACCTGGTTAAGCATTTTAGGTTGTTAAGCCATAACAGGGTTGATTAAAGGTAAAGGTAAAAGTTCCCCTCGCACATATGTGCTAGTCGTTCCTGACTCTAGGGGGCGGTGCTCATCTCCGTTTCAAAACCGAAGAGCCAGCGCTGTCCGAAGACGTCTCCGTGGTCATGTGGCTGGCATGACTCAATGCCAAAGGCGCATGGAACGCTGTTATTTTTCTACTTGCATTTTTTAACGTGCTTTCGAACTGCTAGGTTGGCAGAAGCTGGGGCAACTAACGGGAGCTCACCCCTTTACGCGGCACTAGGGATTCGAACCGCTGAACTGCCGACCTTTCGATCGACAAGCTCAGCGTCTTAGCCACTGAGCCACCGCATCCCTTAGGGATGATTAGGTTTTGCCTTAATTTCTGCAAAGTCACCCACTGAATTTCATAAATCTCAGTTTTAGGGCTTAGGAGAACAGCTGAGGAGGCGAAGCATGGTTTGATGGTGGTGAATGAATTAGGGAATTAACATCTCAACCCTCCCCAGTGGTCATTTCTGGTACAGGTACTCCTTGATTTACAACAGTTCATTTACTGACCGTTGGAAATTACAACGCAGTGAAAAAAGTGAAGTTATGACCCTTTTTTCACACTTATAACGGTTGCTGCAGCCCCATGATCAAAACTCAGATGCTCGGCAACTGATTCATAATTATGACGGTCGCAGTGTCCTGGGGTCACGTGATCACTTTTTGCAACCTTCTGACAAGCCACGTCAATGGGGAAGCCAGATTCACTTAACAACCGTGTGACTCATTTAACAGCCGCAGTGATTCACTTTACAGCGACTGCGGCGGGAAAGGTGGTAAAATGGGACACAATTCACTTAACAACTGTCTCGCTTAACAACAGAGACTTTGGGCTCAATTGTTGCCGTAAGTCAAGGACACCAGCTTCCTTTCGCAGCTGGACATTTTGTGTCTGTGTGTATGAGAAGATGGTTAACTCTTAAGTGGAAGCAACGCTGTTCGGTTTGGATCTGCAGAACAATCATTCTCAACCCTGGCAGCTATATAAGATGCAGGTAGTCCGTGATGGCGAACCTATGGCACGCGTGCCACAGGTGGCACGTGGAGTCATATCGGTGGGCACGCGAGCATTGCCTTAGCTCAGCTCCAGCACGAATGCGCGCACCAGCCAGCTAATTTTCGGGCCTTCTGGGCCTACCGGAAGTCTGTTTGAAACAGGCTGTTTGTGGTCTCCAGGCAGGGGGGAGGCCATTTTTGCCCTCCCCATGCTCCTAGAAAGCCCCTGGAGGCTGGGGAGGGCGAAAAATGGGCCTTCTGGTCTCACTGGAAGTTGGGAAACAAGTCGTTTCCGGACTCAAGAGGGCCTCCGGAGGTGGGTGGGGGGAAGCCATTGTCTCCCTCCCCAGGGTCCCCCTCTTTTTGGCACACAACGGCAAAAAGATTAGCCATCACTGAGGTAGTCCTTTAGTTCTGACCAGGGTGGATAAAAATCAATGATTGTTTTAAAAAAGATTTTAAAAAATCAGATTTTTTTGATTTAAATCAGATTTTTTTGATTTTTATTGAATTTATTTTAATAAAAAACTTTTGGGGTAAAAATCTATCGTAAGATAGTTTTCTATTTAAGATACATAAATAATTTAGTTTATTCAGCATGAAATGGAGCTTAGTTATGTAGCAGGAGGCTGTATATTCTGCAACACTGGGACTATCGGTGAGTCAACAGTGGATCAAAGGAGTAGCAGAGATGACAGTTGCTCTTTAAAAATTATGATTTAAATCGAATTGATCTAAATCAAGTCTTTTTACTAGTGATTTAAATCATGATTTAAATCATGATTTAAATCGACTCGATTTAAATCAAATCCACCCTGGTTCTGACCCCAGTTGGGGCCAGAATGTCTGTCTCCAAATGGTGCAGTCATTAAGTGAGTCATCATGTGACCATGCTCAATTTTTCCAAGCTTTTTGCCATGGTCATTGAGTGAATCGCTGCAGTTGGCAAGTAAGTCCGACTTTTTTTCATTTGCTCGTCAAAAGCTGGTTGGGAAGGTTGCAGACGGCCATTTATATGACCCTGGGATTCTACAGCCGTTGAAAACACATGCCAGTTGCCAAGCAACCAAATTGTGACCATGTGACCATGAAGAGCCTGTGATGGTTGTACGTGCAAAGACCAGTCTAAGTCACTTTCCCCAGCCCTTTCATTACTACAAATAATCATTAAACAAATGGTTGTAAGTCCAGGGCTACCAGTTCATAGACCTTCAGCTCCAGAATTCCCCATCCAGCCATGCTGGCTGGGGAATTCTGGGAATTGAAGTCCAGGTATCTTAAAAGTTGCCAAGGTTGGTGAACGTTGCATTATAGTTTGCCCCAAAATACATGACTTAGAAGTTCTGCACCCAGAAACTGGATGGAAGCAGGACAGAATTTGTAGCCCTTCCCATCCTTTTCTACAGAGAGCTCCTGGCGAGGCCCTTTCTGTCTTCTACGTCAGCGCTCTCCAACCTTGCCAACTATAAGACTTGTGGACTTCAACTCCCAGACTTCCTCAGCCGGCTGGGGAATTCTAGGAGTTGTAGTTCACAAGTCTTCAGCCTTGACAACTATAAGACTTGTGGACTTCAACTCCCAGAAGTCCTCAGCCGGCTGGGGAATTCTAGGAGTTGTAGTTCACAAGTCTTCAGCCTTGACAACTTTAAGGCTTGTGGACTTCAACTCCCAGAAGTCCTCAGCTGGCTGGGGAATTCTAGGAGTTGTAGTCCACAAGTCTTCAGGAGTCTCCAAACTTGACAACTTTTAAGACTTGTGGACTTCAACTCCCAGAAGTCCTCAGCCGGTTGGGGATTCTAGGAGATGTAGTTTTCAAGTCTTTAAAGTTGCCAAGTTTGGAGACTTCCTGTTCTACCAAAAGATTGGAGGCACAGGTCAGTCTGGTCTCATTTTCTCCATCCCCCTGGTTAGTACATTATTGTTTCCTCCCATCTGTGTAGTATTTTTATAGGAAATCTGCCTGGAAAATAGAAAGTTTGAAAGCCACCGAGTCTGCAAACAAAGGATCGGGGGAGATCAAGTATTTCTAACCAGCAGGTCTGCTTGGAGTAAACCTGACAAGCCGAGGGAGATTTATTGGATCAATTCAGCGTGACTCAGATTTTTGCCCTGGATTCGTTTGTACCCGGTGGCCTTGGATACATAGACAAGTGGGCCGGGGAGCTGGGAGGAGGCCGTTTACCTCTTTCCCCAACCGTGGGTTTGTTTACAGGTAGTCCTCAACTTACAACCATTCGTTTTGTGATCAACGTTACAATGGCACTGAAAAAAAGTGACTTATGACCATTTTCCCACACTAACCACCATTGCAGTATCCCCATGGTTACATGATCAAACTGCAGATTTTGTGTTTGTGGTATAGGGCAGGGGTGAAATGTAAAATGTGTTACTACCAGTTCTGTGGTCGTGGCTTGGTGGGGGGAGTAATGTGACTGGGTGGGCGTGGCCAACTTGTTTTTTTTTTTAAACTTTTCAAAGCATTTTTTCTAATGCTTTGAAAAGCCTCTGGCGATCAGGCAACTCAGCTGGGATCGTCAGAGAGGCTTTTTAAAAAATGCTTTGAAAAGCCTCTCTGCTGATCAGGCAACTCAGTCTGGGATCGCCAGAGACTTTTCAAAGCCTTTTTTTAACCACCTCTTCGGCCAAGAGGTTGCAGAAAAAAATGCTTTGAAAAGCCTCTGAGGATCCCAGCTGAGCCACGCGATCATCAGAGGCTTTTTTTTTCACTTTTAAAAGCATTTTTTCGTCGGAAGAGGTTGTAGAAAAAATGCTTTTAAAAGTTAAAAAAAAAAAGCCTCTGATGATTGTGCGACTCAGCTGAGCATGGGGGGGGGGGGCAGGGATTTTTGCTACCGGTTCTCCGAACCACCCGCAGCCATCGCTACCGGATTGGGTGATCCGGTCCGAACTGGGAGCATTTCACCCTTGCACTGGCAGTCTTGAGGCCAATCCCTCTTTCTGGGTGCAGCCTACCTTATAGGATTGTCCGGGGAGTTCCCTATATTCCATGCTGAGCTCCCCAGCTAAATGTGAAATGCAGATGTGACCCACAAACAAGCATCCAACATAATATGTCAGGTTTAGAGACATTTATTTAGGTCAGGATTCAGAGCCAGGCAACCAGTGTCCTCTTGTCTAGTCTCAACCAACAAATGCTCAGTCTTACACATTGGCAAAAGGAATCAGAAGACAAAAAATAGAAGCTGAGTGGACACGACCTCGTAGATGACCCTCACTCTGTCAAGGACCTTGGAGTACTCATCTCAAATGATCTAAGTGCCAAAGCCCACTGTAACAACATTGCCAAAAAGGCATTAAGGGTTATAAACCTAAACTTGCATAGCTTCTTCTCTGGTAATATTACACTACTAACCAGAGCATACAAAACATTTGCTAGACCAATTCTCGAATACAGCCAGCATGGATTTGATTTGAATCGAGTTGATTTAAATCACAATTTAAATCACGATTTAAATCACTAGTAAAAAGGCTTGATTTAAATCAACTCGATTTAAATCATAATTTTTAAAGAGCAACTGTCATCTCTGCTACTCCTTTGACCCACTGTTGACTCACCGATAGTCCCAGTGTTGCAGAATATACAGCCTCCTGCTACATAACTCAGCTCCGTTTCATGCTGAATAAACTGAATTATTTATGTATCTTAAATAGAAAACTATCTTACGATAGATTTTTACCCCAAAAGTTTTTTATTAAAATAAATTTGATAAAAATAAAAAAAATCCGATTTAAATAAAAAAAATCCGATTTTTTTGATTTTTTTAAAACAAATCATTGATTTTTATCCACCCTGAATACAGCTCATCTGTCTGGAACCCGCACTGCATATATAGGACATTAATACAATTGAATGAGTCCAGAGATATTTCACGAGAAGAGTCTTCCACTCCTCTGCACGCAACAAAATACCTTATGCCACCAGACTTCAAATTTTGGGCTTAGAAAATTTAGAACTATGCCGCCTTCGGTATGACCTAAGCATAGCTCATAAAATCATCTGCTACAACGTCCTACCTGTCAATGACTATTTCAGTTTCAACCGCAATAATACGCGAGCACACAATAGATACAAACTTAAAGTGAACCGCTCCAAACTCGATTGCAGAAAATAGTACTTCAGCAACAGAGTGGTCAATGCCTGGAATGCACTACCAGACTCTGTGGTCTCATCCCAAAACCCCAAAAACTTTAACCTAAGATTGTCTACTGTTGACCTCACCCCATTCCTAAGAGGTCTGTAAGGGGAATGCATAAGAGCACCAGCGTGCCTACCGTCCCTGTCCTAATGTTCCCTTTAATTGTATTCATTTTATGTATTTTATGTATAAGGACCCTGGATAGCTCTGCAGACTAAAGCACTGTAATTTAACACCAGCTGTCTGCAATTAAAGTAAGTTCGAATCTTGCCAGGCTCAAGGTTGACTCAGCCTTCCATCCTTTCTAAGGTAGGTAAATTGAGGACCCAGATTGTGGGGGCAATAAGCTGACTTTGTATAAAATATACAAAAGTATGAAGGCTATTGCTTAACGCACTGTAAGGCGCCCTGAGTCTCCGGAGAAGGGCGGCATATAAATCAAATTAAAAAAAAAAAATCAATTCATGCTTATACTTATATATATTATTTAATACGTACTCGACAAATACATTAAAAAAAAATAGATGGTTTAAACTGCAATGCCCATCAGCTCAAGCCCCTTGGTCAACCTTTATTGTAGGGGACGCCAAACTTGGCAACTTTAAGACTTGCGGACTTCCGTTCCCAGAATTTTTCAGCCCTCATGCTGACTGAAGAATTCTGGGAGCTGAAGTTTGAAAGTCTTAAAGTTCCCAAGTTTCGAGATCCCTGCTTTACAGGAAAGAAAAATGGTAAATATTCGGCCAGCCTAAGATCTTCAGTCCTCTTGAAAGATCACCTTAGAGGAAATAAAATTCCTGCTTTTGGATGTGTTGAGCCTTCATGGGACGTCGACAAAACGGGGTTCCTGCTGAGGTTTGCCTGCCAAGGAAAAAAAAAAACAAGGCTTAAAGTCAAAAGTTTATTGAACCATAAATGAACAAGAAGGGGCTGGATCTACACAGCTCTCTAAATCCCCGTCCAAGTTTATACAAGCCAAACTTAGCAGGTGGAGTGAAATGCCCCTGTTAGATCAGCTCCTGACCCGGTTAAGCCTATTCTGTAAAGTTCATTAGTTTAAAATATATATATATGAGGGCTCCTGAATTAGAATTGAAAAGTGAAAGGGAAGCAGTATGCTCCCTACCCCATATTTGGGGTAGACCAAGTGCTTTGATAGAAAAACAATCTCTCCCCTGGCTCAAGCTGATCAAGGGAGGAGAACTTGTGGCTCAGAGGTTAATACAACTGCCTAATATGCAGCCCAAGTTCGAATCCGAGTAAGGGTATGGCTAGCTGATGAGAGCTAAATAGCTTGAAATAGATCTATACTAGTCTCCCTTTATTTCTTTATCAGCAAATATAAATTTGGTATAAAATGGTTTGTCGTGAATGCGACTGCTTGAAGGCTCATGGATTGGAGCTGAAAGGCGAAAGGGAAGCAGTATGCTTCCTCCCATATTGGGGTAGATCAGGTGCTTCGATAGAAAAACACTTTATATGTAATAAAAATCCATATATATATTATAAAAATCCATATATATCCCTTTCGCCTTTCAGCTCCAATCCAGGAGCCCTCAAGCAGTTGCATTCATGACAAACCATTATATATATATATATATATATATATATATATATATATATATATATATATATATATATATATATATATATTATATATAATTTATATTTGATATAAAATGGTTTGGAATGCAGTATGCTCCCTCCCACATGCTGGGGTAGACCAGGTGCCTCCATAGAAAAACAGTTTATTGCAAGCTAAAGTGAGAAGGAATTCAAAGAGAAAGCTAAAACTGCAAGAACCACGGGCCTGGTGGCTCAGCAGACTGATAGCATTGTGATTAACACCAGCTATCTGCAATTACTGTAAGTTCGAATCTCCCCAGGCTCAAGGTTGACTCACCTTCCATCCTTTCTAACGTAGGTAAATTGAGGACCCAGTTTGTGGGGGCAATAAGCTGACTTTGTATAAATATACAAAAGGATGAAGGCTATTGCTTAACGCATTGTAAGCCAGCCTGAGTCTCCGGAGAAGGGCGGCATATAAAATCAAATAAATAAAATAAAATAAAATAAAATAAAATAAAATAAAATAAAATAAAATAAAGGTGGGGGGAGGAAAAAGAAAAATAGAAAAGATAGAAAGAAATAACTTCCAATCTTTACTGCAGTAATAAGTACAAGTATACATTTTACCTCTGTCTCTAGGTTTACAATCAGAGGTGGTATCCAGCGGGTTCAGGCCAGTTCGGGCAAATCGGTAGCGGGCCTGCCCACCCGCCCTGGCACCATGCCATCCTATTTAGCCACGTTTTTGAGTCTCGGCACATGCGTGGAAGGCGTGCGCGCGAGCAAAGCACAAGCGCAAAAGGCCGAGTACATGCGCGGAAGGTGTCGGTAGTAACAATACGTGAAATGCACCTCCCGATTACAACTGTAACTTTCCTTTCTCTAATCCTGTCCAATCATCAAAACAACAAATCGTAAATTCCTTTTTGTTGTTGTTTTGCACAAAAAGTCAGTGACGGGTTTCCAGACAGCAATAAACAGCAATAACAGAGCAATAAACAGCAAAAAAAAAAAAAAAAAAAAAATCAATAACAAGAGATTTCTTGGATAATTTAGTCATCTCAGAAAGTTTTGTCGTCTTCCCCAATCATTCCTCCTTTGTGGGCGATGACAAATCTTTCCATATTGGGGCACGCAATCATCTCGTGGCAGTTTATCATGTAGAAAAGCAAAGTTCATTGGCTTCCCCCCCCCCCTCAACTGTTTGTCCATTAATCCCAAAAGAAAAACCTCCAGTCTCTACTATGGTCTAAATCAGGAGTGGCCAAACTTGGCAATTTTAAGACTGGTGGACTTCAACTCCCAGAATTCCCCAGCCCGCTGGCCTAAATCTTATTCCCAATGCACCAGGGGTGAAATCCAGCTGGTTCTGACAGGTTCTGGAGAACCAGTAGTGGAAATTTTGAGCAGTTCTGGAGAACTGGCAAATGCCACCTCTGGCTGGCCCCTGAGTGGGGTGGGAATGGAGATTTTGCAGTATCCTTCCCCCAGGAGTGGGGAGGGAATGGGGATTTTGCAGTCTTTCCCCTGGAGTGGGGTGGGAATGGAGATTTTGCAGTATCTTTTCCCCGGAGTGGGGTGGCAATGGAGATTTTGCAGTATCCTTCCCCCAGGAGTGGGGAAGGAATGGGGATTTTGCAGTATCTTTCCCCCAGGAGTGGGGTGGGAATGAAGATTTTGCAGTATCCTTCCCCTGCCACGCCCACCAAGCCACGCCACGCCCACAGAACCAGTAGTAAAAAAAAAATTGGATTTCACCACTGCAAACACACCCACACCCTCGCACACGCACCCATACAAACACACCCCTGAATTTTAAGTCTGCATTCTGCTTTTCCTTCAGCTTCAAAGGACTCAGTTTGTGGGGGCAATAAGCTGACTTTGTATAAATATACAAAAGTATGAAGGCTATTGCTTAACGCACTGTAAGCTGCCCTGAGTCTCCGGAGAAGGGCGGCATATAAATCTAATTAAAAAAAAGGGGGGGGGGAGATTCAGCATTAGACGTTATTTCACACTTCCTCCTTAGACAGAAGGCCAGCTGTCCCCCCCCCCTCTTGCCCCCCAACCATGCTGCTTTCTCCACTGAGGTCAGCAATTCCCAAATTCTACCTTGGCGGTATTGTTTCAAGCCATTGCTGCTGGAAAACAAGCGAACGGTTTCATTGCAAAGCCCAGCGGGGCTGTTGAAATCAAAGTTGCCTCCTGTGGAGGGCACAGATCGGTGTGGGGGCGAGAAAGGAAATATAAAACCCCAGAATTCCTGAATCCCACAATGGAGAGCGCAGGCACGGAGTGGGGGGCGGGTATCCCAGATGGTTTCCACACGGGAGGTTTTTAAGAAGAAACTGGAGAGCCATTCGTCTGGAATGTCACAGCGCCGTGGTGGTGAACCTATGGCACGCGTGCCAGAGATGGCAGACAGGGCCCTCTTTGATGGCACACGAGCCCTCATCCCAGTTCAGCTCCGCTGCGCATCCGCAGGCATCTCCCACCAACCAGTTGGTCTTCGGGCCTCTGCCGCGCATGCATGGGGGGCGGGGCACATACGGGGAGCCGTGCGTGCATGCGAGGGCTGCATGCGCGGGTGCAGGAGAAGTGCGGCAGTGGTGGGTTTCAAATTTTTTTTACTACCGGTTCTGTGGGTGTGGCTTGGTGGGCGTGGCAGGGGAAGGTTACTGTAAAATCTCCATTCCCTCCCCAATCCTGAGTGGCGTAAGGAGGCTAATGCCTCCCACTAAGGCAGCATTTAACATCCAGCTGCCTGCAATTACGGCGAGTTCAATTCTCACCAGGCTCAAGGTCGACTCAGCCTTCCATCCTTTCTAAGGTGGGTAAAATGAGGACCCGGATTGTGGGGGTAATAAGCTGACTTTGTATAAAATATACAAAAGGATGAAGGCTATTGCTTAACGCATTGTAAGCCGCCCTGAGTCTCCGGAGAAGGGCGTCATATAAAAATAAATAAAAATAATAAATAAATAAATAAATAAATAAATAAATCCAGGGAAAGGTTACTGCAAAATCCCCATTTCCTCCCAATCAGCTGGGACTTGGGAGGCAGAGAATAGATGGGGGTAGGGCCAGTCAGAATTTTTACTACCGGTTCTCCGAACTACTCTAAATTTCCGCTACCGGTTCTCCAGAACTGGTCAGAACCTGCTGAAACCCACCTCTGCTTACCACCCTGTATTTATACGTGATGAGGGAGGAACAATTCTGCCATTTGAATAGCTCATTGAATCACATTAAATCATTGTATCAAAGAGTTGGAAGAAACTATTTAGGCCTTCTGATTCACCTCCGGCTCTGAATGAGATGCAAAGACAGATAGTCCTTGAATTACAACTATTCGTTTAATGGCCATCCCTTCCAACTCTGATATTCTACGCTTTATGTTGAATGTACTATAAAAAGAAAACAAAACAAACACTCCAATTAACATCAAAGTCTTAGTTATATAATAGCTTCAATCTTTAACTAATTACTTGATATTAAAATCTCCATTATCTAGTTATTTAATGTATGTAAGGATCAGAGGTGGGTTTCAGCAGGTTCTGACCAATTCTGGAGAACCGGTAGTGGAAATTTTGAGTAGTTCGAAGAACCGGTAGTAAAAAATTCTGACTGGCCCCGCCCCCATCTATTCTCTGCCTCCCGAGTCCCAGCTGATTGGGAGGAAATGGGGATTTTGCAGTAACCTTCTCCTGGAGTGGGGTGGGAATGGAGATTTTACAGTATCCTTCCCCTGCCACACCCACCAAGCTATGCCCACCAAGCTACGCCCACAGAACTGGTAGTAAAAAATTTTGAAACCCACCACTAGTAAGGATATATGTATGTATGTATGCATGCATGTATGTATGTACAGTAGTGGCCAAAATTGTGGAAACCTTTTGGGAAAAGTGTATTTTCTAAAACTAGCTAATAACATCACTTTTGTTTGGAGAAGTACCATGAAATTATATATCAATGAAAAGATAATTTAATCAAGAATGTAATGCCATAACTTTTATGAAGGATTTGCTATTAGAATAGCAGTTACAGTATAAAGAAGAAAAGTGAAACACGTAGAAAAAATGAGATACACAAAAATTACTTGGGTAACTTTTAGCATGAATTATGGCCTTACAACGTTTTCCCATGGAGTGAACCATGTCTTTTTGTTCCGCAGCTGTTCTACTGTGAAACCAAGATTGAATGATGGTTCTATTAACTGGGTTTTATTGCTGGATCACTTCTGACTAACAAGTTTCTTTAGTTGGTTCCAGCGACTTTGGGTTAAGATCTGGGCTGTTCCCAGCAGTGGAATATGATTATCTTGAAACTCCCCCCAAAAAGTAGTGTTATTAGCCATCAAACCTTAAAAATACACCTTTCCCCAAAGGTTTCCACAATTTTGGCCACTACTGTACGTATTTCTATAAAAGGAAATAAAAAATAGATGAAGCAAATTTAACAAAAAAATATCCTAAAAGGGTGTTCTTAGAGACCGAAGATGAGGGGACTTGTATCCTAGTAGGAAGAAAGAACCAGTAAAAGAATACGGAATGGACCGGAGAAGGAGCAAAAAAGACCCCAAATTAGCTGGCGTTTCCCAGCTATTAGAAGTAGATTGAAAATAAAAGACTGTAGACTGGGTAGATAAATCACTGATGCCTGCAACGATCTGACACACAGAATCTCTGAAAACACAACCATCTCTTTTCAAGCTGCCCTGGGTGAAGGACACCATGTCCTGGCAAAGCAGTCAACGCAAATAAAGGGAAAACATAACCATCTTTAGATTAGCAAACCAGGCAAGAGGCAGGAAAGGGAAGGGAAGGGAGAAGGGAAGGGAAGGGAAGGGAAGGAAAGGAAAGGGAGAGAGGAAAGGAAAGGAAGAGGGAAGGGAAGGGAAGGGAAGGGAAGGGAAGGAAAGGAAAGGAAAGGAAAGGAAAGGGAGAGAGGAAAGGAAAGGAAGAGGGAAGGGAAGGGAGGGAAGGAAAGGAAGAGGGAAGGGAAGGGAGGGAAGGGAAGGAAAGGGAGAGAGGAAGGAAGGGGGGAAGGAAGGGCAGGGGAGGAAGAGAGAGAGACAGAAGGAAGTGATGGAGGGAGGGAGGGAGGGAGGAAAGAAGAGAGAAAGAAAGAAAAGAAAAAGAAGAAAGAAGGCGGGAAGAGGGAGAGAGAGGAGGAGGGAAGGAAGAGAGAAAGAAAGGAAAGAAAGAGAGAAAGGGAGGCGGAGAGAGGGAGAGAGGGAAAGAAGAGAGATGGAGGTGGGGAAGAGGGAGGAAAGAAAGAAGGGAGGAAGAAAGGAAGGAAGGAAGAAAAAGAAGGAAGGAAGTAAATAAAGGAGAGAGAGAGAAAGAAAGAAAGAAAGACAGACTCCACCTAGACAGCTTAAGGGTATTTCCAGGGTAATGAAAGTGATATTTTCCCAGGATAAAAAGAACGGTGTCTGGAGAGAATTCAAAAGTTTTCAGAAATACAAAATCTCTGTGGAATGTCTCCAGAAGGTCATGTATGTGCGTAGGATAAAAGTGGCTTGATGAGAACACGGCTTTGTGACGAAAGTTGGAGGAGACAGACAGGGCTTGCTAGGACATTGGCCAAAGGCATTGAGTTATCTAAAACGGGGACCACAAACTGCAAGGTTTGGCTGCAAGGACATCTCATAGCTTAAAATGCAGGGAATGGCAGATTCCTCTTTGGAAGTCACTCAAATTGGAAATTACTGGCCTGTAGGAAGCTGGAACCTTCCCTTTCCTTCCCTTCCCTTCCTCCACCTTTCCTTTCCTCTTCCTTTCCTTTCCTTCCCTCCTTCCCTTCCCTTCCTCCACCTTTCCTTTCCTTTCCTTTCCTTCTTTCCTTTCCTTTCCTTTCCTTTCCTTTCCTTTCCTTTCCTTTCCTTTCCTTTCCTTTCCTTTCCTTTCCTTTCCTTTCCTTTCCTTTCCTTTCCTTTCCTTCCCTTCCCTTCCCTTCCCTTCCCTTCCCTTCCCTTCCCTTCCCTCCTTCCCTTCCCTTCCCTTCCCTTCCCTTCCCTTCCCTTCCCTTTCCTTTCCTTTCCTTCCTTTCCTTTCCTTCCTTTCCTTTCCTTTCCTTTCCTTTCCTTTCCTTTCCTTCCCTTCCCTTCCCTTCCCTTCCCTTCCCTTCCCTCCTTCCCTTCCCTTCCCTTCCCTTCCCTTCCCTTCCCTTTCCTTTCCTTTCCTTCCTTTCCTTTCCTTTCCTTTCCTTTCCTTTCCTTTCCTTTCCTTTCCTTTCCTTTCCTTCCCTTCCCTTCCCTTCCCTTCCCTTCCCTTCCCCCCTTCCCTTCCCTTCCCTTCCCTTCCCTTCCCTTCCCTTCCCTTCTCTTCCCTTCCCTTCCCTTTCCTTTCCTTCCTTTCCTTTCCTTTCCTTTCCTTTCCTTTCCTTTCCTTTCCTTTCCTATAACCACTGCGTCAAGAAAGGTCGTAAAATGGGGCAAAATTCCCTTAGCCATTGTCTCACTCAGCAACAGAGGTTTTGGGCTCAGTTGTGATCCTAATTCAAGGACAATCTCTATCATTCTGGCTGCACCCACCCTATGCAGTAACTGAGTTATCGAATTAAATCTATTTGTGGCTCAATTGTGGTCATAAGTCATAAGGACTACCTATACTGGGCTATTTCGATGCTTGCTCTGACATATCCTAGTTAAGTGGGTTGGAAGGAATCCTGGAGGACATCCAGTCCAGCCCCCTACTAAGGCTGGGGCCAGGATACAGGAGGCAGTTTTGGCACCCTTATCCAGAATAACCTCTTTTCGACGCTGGGTGAGTGCTCAGGCTGGCCTGATCTGACCCAGCTGTTTGCTGGTGCATTTGCCCATTTCTGGCTGAGAGAAGCATTGTATGGGAGAACAATGGCTATAGATCAACCCAACGCCGCTTAATCGGTCTTGCATTGTTGGGTTTCTACATCCCTGGGAAAAGAAAGTGTTTGCTTAGCCTTGACAAGCCCTGTGCTCCAGCGATCGGCTTTCGTGGGTAGACGGAGCTGAGCAAAAAGTACATTTCCCCTTTCCCCTTTTGCATTTATTTTTTCCATCTGCCTTAATCAAGTTTCCAAATCCTTTTGCCCTTGTTAGTTCGTTAGTTAGTTTATTAAACTTCTATACCGCCCTTCTCCCGAAGGACTCAGGGCGGTGTACAGCCATGTTAAAACACACAAAAACTCACAAAATTTAAAAACAATCTAAAACGAATATATAAAATTTGGCCCACAAAGTTAAAACACTGACAAACAGCCCCATTTAAAATTCATATTCTAAGCCAGCCCTGCCTGTTGGAACAAAAGGGTCTTAAGGGCACAGCGAAAGGTACGAAGGTCGGGGATCATACGAGCCTTCAGGGGCAGGTTATTCCAGAGGGCAGGAGCCCCCACAGAGAAGGCTCTCCCCCTGGGTGTCGCCAGTCGGCATTGTTTGGCCGACGGCACCCTGAGGAGTCCCTCCCTGTGGGAGCGTATTGGCTAGTGGGAGGCTACCGGTGGCAGATGGCGATCTCGTACATACCCAGGTCCTAAGCCATGGAGCGCTTTAAAGGTGATAACCAGCACCTTGAATTGCACCCGGAAGACCACCGGGAGCCAGTGCAGCTCGCGCAGGAGAGGTGTTACATGGGTGCGCCGTGTCGCACCCATAATTACCCGCGTGGCCGCATTCTGGACCAGTTGGAGCCTCCGGGTGCTCTTCAAGGGGAGCTCCTTGCTGGCATATTCGTGAAGAATATGACAGCAATGAAGCCTTGAATTCAGTTGGAAGGACCTTGCAGGTCTTCTAGTCCAACCCACTTCTCAAACAGGACACCCTATACCCGTGATAGCGAACCTTTTCGACACCGAGTGCCCAAACCAAAACACACGTGCATGTCCGTGCGCCGGAGCACCGGAAACCCAAAGACCAGCTGGCTGGCGCATGCATGCCTGTTTTTTGGCTGGTTTTGGCCATTTTTTCAGACCATTTTCTTGGCCGTTTTCTGGCCATTTTCAGGACTGTTTTCCAGCCATTTTCAGGGCCGTTTTCTGGCCATTTTTAGGTTGTTTTTCGGGCCGTTTACGGGCAAAAAAACTGCCCGAAAACAGCCCCCCAAAATGGCGAAGACCAGCTGGCTGGCACTCATGTGTACGCCGGAGACCAGAGGAGCAGCTGGCAATGGTGCGCGTGCCCACAGAGAAGGCTTTTGTGTGCCATTTTTGGCACGTATGCCATAGGTTCGCCATCAGGGCCCTATACCATTCCAGACAAGTGACTCTCCAGTTTCTTCTTAAAGACCCCCAGTGGTGAAGTACCACAACTTCTGAAGGCCAAATGTTCCACTGATTCTCATTATCAGGAAATTTCTCCTTACTTCTAGGTTGGATCTCTCCTGGATAGGTTTCCCTCCATTATTTCTTGTCCTGACCCTCAGGTGATTTCAGGATTTCCTGCTTTCTAGCAAAGCCAAACTTAGTGGCACAGCTGATAGTTGGAAATACCGGTTCGGAGAAACCGGTAGCTTTTTAAACTACCGATTTGCCCGAACCGGTAGCTTTTTATCACTACAGGTTCGCCCGAACCCGAGCGAACTGGTAGCATTTCATCCCTGGTACAGGGTTTCCTGCCTGAGCAGGGGGTTGGACTAGAAGATCTCCCAAGGTCCCTTCCAACTCTATTATTCTATTTTATTTCTAATGCTGAGAGACAAACGACTCCTTTAAAAAAACGTCTAAACTTGTGGATAGAATCCAAGGAAGCCTGCTTAGATAGTATAAAGAACAAGCTAGCATGGATGTAGAAGAAGAACATTGTAAAAGAAAGAGAAAAAAAAAACCCAGTACAATATATCTACTTTTCTACAGTAGTAGTAGTAACATTTTGTGCAAATGTCCTAAACTCACTTTTAAAACAGTGAATTAAACCTTGACTGCACAAAATCAACTCTTTTCATTGATAAAGAGCCAATCCTCAACCTTGGCAACTTTTTGATGTGTGGACTTCGACTCCCAGAATTCCTCATCCAACCGTCTATTACAAAAATATCTTTCATCACACCTTTTTTTTGCGACAATTCAGGCACCATGAAAGCTAAAGCACTTCCAAATTTAGGGAATGTTGTTGATCTCCCATATTATGGGAGGGGGATTATGGGAGCGACGGGGCACTCCCATGTGACACCTCTCCTGCGCGAGCTGCACTGGCTTCCTGTGGTCTTCCGGGTGCGCTTCAAGTTGTTGGTCACCACCTTTAAAGCGCACCATGGCTTAGGGCTGGGGTATCTACGGGACCGCCTTCTGCCGCCAATAGCCTCCCACCGGCCAGTTTGCTCGCACAGAGAGGGCCTCCTCAGGGTGCCGTCGGCCAGACAATGTCGGCTGGCGACCCCCAGGGGGAGGGCCTTCTCTGTGGTGGCACCTACCCTCTGGAACGACCTACCCCCAGAGATACGCACAATACCAGATCTCCGGACTTTTCGTCGGGCCCTGAAAACACATCTATTTCATCTAGCCGGGCTGGCTTGATCCCATCCTTTCGGTTTTAATTTGTAATTGGTTTTAACTGGGTTGTTTTAAATTGATGGCCAAAATTATTTAATGTCTTTTAAGCTGCTTTTAAATTTTATATGTTATGTTTTACCGTGGCTGTTCACCGCCCTGAGTCCTGTTGGAGAAGGGCGGTATACAAATTAAATAAAATAAATAAAATAAAATAAAATAAATATTAAACAACTTCAAACGTTACATTCTTCTCAAGGATCTGGTTTGTCAGTCCTTGGCTTACGACCACAATTGAGCCCAAAATTTCTGTCACTAAGTGAGACATTTGAATTTTGCCACGTTTTACCACCTTTCTTGCCAAGTTTTATTAAGTAAATCACTGCAGTTGTTAAATTAGTGACGAGGTTTGTTAAGTAGATCTGGCTTCCCCATTGACTGTGCTTGTCAGAAGATTGCAAAGGGGGATCGATCGCGTGACCCCAGGATGCTGCCACTGTCATAAATATGAGTCGGTTGCCAAGCATCAGAATTTTGATTGTGTGACCATGCAATGGTCGTAAGTGTGAAAAACGGTCATAAGTCACTTTTTTTCAGGCCTGAATGGTCACTAAACAAACTCTTGTAAATCAAGGGCTAACTGTATAGTGATGTCAAATCCAACAAGAGCTACACTAATGAAATTTCAGCTCGATTGCATCTCGAATCATACCAAGTCGGGATAACCATCTTAGCATGTAAAATTTCACTTTATTAATTTGGATTTAGAGTTCCCATGCGATCTGATTCTCTTCCCTCATCACATCATGATAGTGTTCCAATACTTGCCACATAGAGGAGGGGATCAAGCTATTTTCCAAGGCACCCGAAAACCAGACAAGGAACAATGGATGGAAACTGACCAAGGAGAGATTCAACCTGGAAATAAGGAGAAATTTCCTGACAGTGAGAGCAATCGACCGATGGAACAGAAGTTGCCTTCACAAGTTGTGGAAGCTTCATTACTGGAGGCTTTCAAGAAGAGATTGGACTGCCATTTATCAGAAACGGTGTAGGTAGAGTCTCCTGTTTGGGCATGGGGTTGGACTAGATGACCTACAAGGTCCCTGCCAACTCTGTTAATCTGAATCTGAATCAGCTAGGCTTTGTTTAGCACGATGGCTTTTTAAATCAATGCATGCACAACCCAGCTCCTCCTGTTTGGCGAGCTTATTGGCTTCAGAGTTTTTATGAAAAATCCTCAAATGGACTTATTTCAGTAACTCAGTTACAGTATAGGATGAGTGCAGCCAGAATGGTACAGATCAGTGGTGGGTTGCTCCTGGTTCACACCGGTTCGCAGGAACCGGTAGTAAAAATTTGTAGTAGTTCCGAGAACCAGTAATAACATCGGCTGGCCATACCCCCAAACCGGTCCCCGGCCCGGTTGCCACTCGCTTACCCCGCCCACCTTATCAGAGGCTTTTTTTTTTTTACTTTTAAAAGTATTTTTTCTACAACCTCTTTGGCCGAAAAAATGCTTTTAAAAGTAAAAAAAAAAAAAAGAGCCTCTGATGATCCCGCAGCTCAGCTGGGATCGTCAGAGGCTTTTCAAAGCATTTTTTCTACAACCTCTTCAGCCGAAGAGGTGGTAAAAATAATGCTTTGAAAAGCCTCTGCCGATCTCAGCTGAGTTGCCTGATCGGCAGCGGCTTTTCAAAGCATTGTTTTCTGCAACCTCTTAAGGTTGTAGAAAAAATGCTTTTAAAAGTTAAAAAAAAAAAAAAGTTGGCCACACCCACCCAGTCACATTACCACCCCCACCAAGCCATGCCCACAAAATATGTCACGCCCACAGAACCAGTAGTAAAAAAATTTAGAACCCACCCCTGGTACCGATGGCCTTTGACTTAGGACCACAATTGAACCTAAAACCTCTGTTGCTAAGCGAGACGATTGTTAAATGGAGTTTTGCTCCATTTTACGATCTTCCTTGCCACGTCTCGCTTAGTGACTCACAGCAGTCATGAAATTAGTAGCGGGGTTGTTAAGTGAATCTGGCTTCCCCATTGACTTTGTTTGTGAGGAGGTCGCAAAAGGGGATCATATCACATGACCCCGGGACATGGCAACCGTTTATAGAAGCATGCCAAGCGTTCAAATTTGGATCACGAGACTCTGAGGATGCTGCAACGGTCGTAAGTGTGAAAATTGGTCGTAAGTCACTCTTTTCGGTGCCGTTGTAACTTCGAACAGTCGCTAAATGGACGGTTGTAAATTGGGGATTATCTGTACTGCATGAGGTAGATATATCCAGAATGGTATGTTTGTCATCTTTTGTTAACTTCAAGGGCATTGTCGACCGAAGCTCCTCTGGCATAAACTTCAATAAATACATAAAATTCTTTCTAAATTCCAGGCTCTTGGTGGGAGGTGGGGAGAGGCTGACCCTGAATGGTTCCCCTCCCTCTGAATTCACCTACACCCCCCCCCAAAAAAACCTTTCTTTCCACTGTTGCTTAAAGTTGGCTGGCGAATACCTGAATGCCAATCGATCAATAAAGAAGAATTAAGCGTCGGATGCTAGTTTGCCACAAGAGTGGATCAGAAAATGGTCCCTGGTGCTGACAGCCTCAAATGTTGGCCTTCCGTCTGACCCTTTTGCTTCCTCTCTTGGTTTAAGATAAGTGATAGTTAAGGATCTGCTAGCATTTCCTGGTAGATCGAGAGAGGAAGCAGGACGAGAGAAGCTCATTCTTGTGAAGCCACATTAACAGAATCTTGCAAGTCTGAAAGTACAGTTCTAGCAACATCTCCTTTATAGCCTGAGAAATTAGGGAGGGTCCCTTCTGACCCTCCCTTCTGACCCTCCCACTATCCAGCAATGCTGTCTCTTAACCAGTGGTGAAGTCCAATTTTTTTTTACTACCGGTCCTGTGGGCGTGGTTTGGTGGGCGTGGCAGGGGAAGGATACTGCAAAATCTCCATTCCCTCCCCACTCCTGGGGGAAGGATATTGCAAAATCTCCATTCCCTCCCCACTCCTGGGGGAAGGATATTGCAAAATCTCCATTCCCTCCCCACTCCTGGGGGAAGGATATTGCAAAATCTCCATTCCCTCCCCACTCCTGGGGGAAGGATATTGCAAAATCTCCATTCCCACCTCACTCTGGGGCCAGCCAGAGGTGGTATTTGCCGGTTCTCCGAACTGCTCAAAATTTCCGCTACCGGTTCTCCTGAACCGGTCAGAACCTGCTGGATTTCACCCCTGCTCTTAACCGGCCATTCCCTTGGCAAGGTTTCCTTGCTGTGAATCCCAAGGTCTTCCCCACATACCATGACAGGACCTCAGGAGAAAGGAGGAAGAGGATCAGAGGTGGTATTCAGCCGGTTCGCACAAGTTCGGGCGAATTGGTAGCGAAAATCGCGGGTGCGTGATTTTCAGGCATGTTTTTGAGTCCGGGTTCATGCGCGGAAGGCGTGCGCGGCGAACTGGTGGTACCAAAATGTGAAACCCACTGCTGAAGAGGCTACAGCAGGAAGCCAAATTAATCCTCAGACCCACCTTTGAGGCAGTCTGTGCTTTGCTGGCTGAGGAATTCTGGGAGTTGAAGTCCACAAGTCTTAAAGTTGCCAAGGTTGGAGACCCCTGCTATATTGGATATACCATATTGGCACAGATCTAGTGAAAACCGAGACTGAAGGTTCCTATGGTTTTCACCTAATTAAAAGTAAAAATTTGTCACTTTCTCTTCAAGTTTTTTTATTTTTTACGAACATATCAACGTGTGAACAGTGTGGCACCTGAACGTCATACATTTTGATACAAATAAAATAGTATGAATCATATTTGTTCCATTTTTTTACAAGCTCATACAATCCTATTAATAATATACATATTTTTATTAAATTGTAATCTGTCCTTATTCAATATTTCAATGTGTCATTTTTATGCCAATCACCCCAGGGGTGGGTTCTAATTTTTTTTACTACCGGTTCTGTGGGCGTGGCTTATTTTGTGGGTGTGCTTGGAGGTCATGTGACTAGGTGGGCGTGGCTAGCTGGTCAGAGTCATTTCTGGAAGCTCCTCGCACTTACGACCAGTCCTCACACTTACGACCCGACTCATTGTTTGCTTTTAACACTGATCAGCTGTAGGGCGGCCCTTTGAAGCCCCGTGGCAAGAGTTTAAACAGTTTTTTTCCCTCTAGTCATCAGCTGGGACTCAGGAGGCAGTAATAGATTGGGGGTGGGACCAAATAAAAGGTAAGAATAACGTGGGGGGGTGGGGGGGTGGGAAGGCGGGCGGGGGGAACCGGTTCGGTGACATCATATCGTCACCGCTACCGGCTCAGCCGAACCGGACCGAACCGGGAGGAACCCACCACTGAATCACCCTATTCTAAGTGTCATACCTTTTTAATACAAATAGAATATTATTAATCATATTTATTACATTTAGCAAGCTTATATAATTCTAATAACAATACAGACAGTTTGTCACTTTCTCAACACAGTCAGTGACATGGTCCAATCACGGCACTGTCTGGTTGCCTGGTGATATCACTCCGCCTCCCTCTGATCAGTGAGAATGTCCTTGGTTCTCAAGAGAAAGTGTTTTGTTTTGACTACAAAATCCCAGCTGTCTCAAATCCCCCCCCTCCCAATCCCTCAGCTCCAGTGTGGCAACCCTGAAGCTGTCAAGATGGCCTCGGTCAGGTCAGCTTCAGGGTTGACACCCACTCCTTAGTAGCCCTGATGATGTTCCCTAGTTTGGGTCATGAAAAGTCTGCAAGAAAAAAAACGAGCTCAGAAAGTGTCCATCGTCGCTGCTCATCTCAAACCTGGGATTATTCTCTTTGCTCACTTGCGGCTGGGAGGGCATCGTAGAAACACTACTCTTGTGTTCACACAATGCATTTAACCTGCTTTCAGAATTAACCCTCTGTTCAGGGGTGAAATGTAACATTTGTTACTACCATTTCTGTGGGCGTGGCTTGGTGGGGGGGTAATGTGACTGGGTCGGCGTGGCCAACTTTTTTTTTTTAAACTTTTCAAAGCATTTTTTCTAATGTTTTGAAAAGCCTCTGCCGATTAGGCAACTCAGCTGGGATCATCAGAGACTTTTCAAAGCATTTTGTTTACCACCTCTTCGGCCAAGAGGTTGCAGGAAAAAATGCTTTGAAAAGCCTCTGACGATCCCAGCTGAGCCGCATGATCATCAGAGGCTTTTAAAAGCATTTGTTGCTTTTAAAAGTAAAAAAAAAAAGCCTCTGATGATTGTGCGGCTCAGCTGGGGATGTGGGGGGGGATTTTTGCTACCGGTTCTCCGAACCACCCGGCTTCATCGCTACTGGATCGGGCGATCCGGTCCGAACTGGGAGCATTTCACCTCTGGGTGAGGTCAACAGTAGATAGTCTTAGGTTAAAATTTTGGGGGGGTTGGGATGAAACCACAGAGTCTGGTAGTGCATTCCAGGCATTGACCATTCTGTTACTGAAGTCCTATTTTCTGCAACCGAGTTTGGTTTTGACTTTCTAGGGCAGGGGTGTCAAACTCAATTTCATTGAGGGCCGCATCAGGGTTGTTTGACTGTGATGGGGGGGCAGAGTAGGCGTGGCCAGGGTGGGCGTGGCCAGCTCGACGTCACTAGTGTCGGGGGCGCCTGTGGAGGCCCGAGCTCTCTGCCAGTGAAAATGGACTCTTGAGCTCCGTTTTCCCTGGCAGAGGCACCACAGTCTGGTCCTTTGCTGTTTCCAGGGCAGCACCTCTGGCTAGTACCCCGCATGCCGGATCCGGCTTCCGGGCCTTGAGTTTGACACCCCTATTCTAGGGGAAAGTGACAGACTTCTGAGCCCACATCTCTTTGTAGGGTCCCAATGTCAGATTCACATTCCCTCTTGATCTCTCCATGAAGGTAGAGCAAACCATCTTCTCTTGACCTCCCTGGCAGCGTCCTTGACTCACTGCTTTCTCTTTTCTACCCCAGATGTATGGACGCTACACCCAGGACCTGGGAGCATTTGCCAAGGATGAAGCGGCTCGCGTCCGGCTGCAGCAGGAGCGCTGGAAATTTTCCCCGAAGGAGCGGCTGCGTCCCTCCGAGTTTCTGGAGTACGACCATGGTCGCTGTGCCTGTTGCCGTAGTAAGTAGCTTGTTCTGGGCTGAGCATGTCCGTGCCAGGCCTAAACCCTGTGCATTTGTTTTGGTCACCATGCTATAAATAAGATGTTGAGACTCTAGAAAGAGTGCAGAGAAGAGCAACAAGGGCGATTAGGGGACTGGAGACTAAAACATACGATGAACGGTTGCAGGAACTGGGCCTGGCTAGTCTAGTGAAGAGAAGGACCAGGGGAGACATGAAAGCAGTCTTCCAATACTTGAGAGGCTGCCACAGAGAGGAAGGGGTCAAGCTATTTTCCAAAGCACCTGAAGGCCAGACAAGGAATAACGGATGTAAACTGAACCAGGAGAGATTCAGCCTGGAAAATAAGGAGAAATTTTCTGACAGTGAAAACAATCGACCAATGGAACAGAAGTTGCCTTCAGAAGGTGTGGGAGCTTCATCACTGGAGGCTTGCAAGCAGAAACTGGACAACTGAAATGGTGTAGGGTCTCCTGCTTGGGCGGGAGGTTGGACTAGATGACCTCCAAGGTCCCTTCCATCTCTGTCATTCTGTATTCTGAGGGACGCAGCTGCTCGTTGGGGAAACTAGGATGAGGGTTTAACATGTTTAGTGAGCTCATTCTTTGTTTGCAAACAAGTGCTTTAGACCTCTGGGTTTCTAGGTGCTAATTTTATCCTTCGCCGTGGGCATGTCAATAAGCGGTTTGGATTACAGTGTTCCGTGGCTTCTTTGATTGAAAGGCGCAAAATGCATCCGTTCTGTGAAGCGGATCGGGAAGGGGGGAGAACCAGAATGAATTCATCGCCATTAAAATATGTAGGTGATCTTGTGTTCTGGGTGTCCCAAAGGTGCTTTTTCAAAAGGCGATGGGGACTTTGTTTTTCCTTGAAGACGTTTCGCTTCTCATCCAGGAAGCTTCTTCGGTTCTGACAGAAGAACCGAACAGTCAGAACTGAAGAAGCTTCTTGGATGAGATTTGAGACGTCTTCAGGGAAAACATCGTTGCCTTTTGAAAAAGCATCTTTGGAACAACCATGTCCTGGATGACTGAGAATCTCCATAGACGAGTGTTCTGGATATTACATGTTTGCTTGGAAAGGGGGAATGGCATCCCGCAAAAATACCCCTCTTCCTGACAGTGGTGGGATTCAGCTGGTTCGGGCCGGTTTGGGTGAACCGGTATTTAAATTACTGGCTATCCCCTCCCTTCCCCGCCCCTTCCAGGAGTTCCCACGCACCCCATTTTGATTCCTAGGAGGCTGCAGGGCCAAAATGGGTGCGGGGGTGCGCATTCCTCCTCGCGGCCTGTTTTTGCTCCCAGGGGGGTGCAGGAGGCTGAGTGCTGCTTGTCAGACCCCCTGGCCACTCCCACCATGGCCACGCCCACCTAGCCACTCATTAGGGTAGAGAACCGGTTGTTAAATTATTTGAATCCCACCACTGCATGCTACCATTTATCTATCATGGGCCTAAACCAGGGATGGGCAAATGTGGCTCTTTTACAACCTGTGGACTTCAACTCCCAGAATTCTTGAGCCAGCTGTCTCAGGAATTCTGGGAGTTGAAGTCAACAGTATCAGCACTTCAATCTGCATTTACTCTAGTGCTGACATAAGAAGGAGAGGCGGAGGCATCTGAAAAGGGACGTTTGACTTTTCACCTACTTATTTTCCCTGGAGATAATATCCCCTAGGAGATGGGATGGGAGGGAGGAAATTCCTTTGAGCTGGAGCGGTAGATTAGGGGTAGAATGACTTGGAAGATGGCCAATGAGTGCAGGAGAGTGGGGAACGGAAAGGGAGGGTTTTGGGTCTGGAAGTCAGTGTTGGCTTCGATGGACTCGGGTGTAGAATGTCGTGCTTAATAAATAGGAGTTTTCCTTCAAGGACTTTGTTTGAAATGCAATTTATTTGAGACGACCTCGAAGCCTGACACACAGGTTGTAAAAGAGCTACATTTGCCCACCCCTGCCCTAAACCAAAAGGCAAGGCATTTTCAATGGGGCCCTTTATTCCCAGTTGTGTGAAAAAATAAGTACACCCTCTTTGAGTTATATGGTTTTATCTATCAGACCTAGGGGACCTCCCAGATCTCTCAGAGCAGGGCTCTCCAACCTTGGCAACTTTTAAGACTTGTGGACTTCAACTCCCAGAGTTGAAAGCTGGCTGAGGAATTCTGGGAAAGGAATTCAGCAAAGCTGGCTGAGGAATTCTGGGAGTTGAAGTCCACAAGTCTTAAAGTTGCCAAGGTTGGAGACCCGTGTCCCAGAGAACACTCTGTGCATGGAAGTGATCTGCTTAATAGGGCAGAAAAGAGAAAGAGATTCTAGGTTGATCCCTCCTTGATAGGTTTCCATCCGTTACTTCTTGTCTGGCCTTCAAGTGCTTTGGAAAATAGATTGACTCCCTCTACTTCAAGGTTGTCAAACTCAAGGCCCGTGGGGCTCGATCCGGCCTGCAGGGTGTTTAGACCCTGAAAAAAAGGAAATGGGGGCCCTCCAGGGCTCCGTTTTCGGCCGCGACAGCCTCCTGCAACCCTCTGCCAGCAAAAACGGACCCTGCTTTCGCTGGCCTCTGCTGGCTAGCAAAACAAACTAAAATAAAAACAAAAGGAGAAATGTTTCCCCTTTTGCATTTGAGCATGCAAGAAGGAGATAGGAAAGGAGAAAGGGAAAGAGGAAAGACAAAGAAAAAGAAAAAGAAGGGAAGATGGGAAGAGAGCAAGGAAGGAAAAATAAGGAAAGAGGGGAAGGCAGGCAGAAGAAAGAATGAAGAGGGACGGAAAAAGAACAAGAAAGGAAGGAAGGAAGGAAGGAAGGAAGGAAGGAAGGAAGGAAGGAAGGAAGGAAGGAAGGAAGGAGATAATAATGAGAGTGAGGGAGGGTCTGAGGCAGTGGTGGGTTTCAAATTTTTTTTACTACCGGTTCTGTGGGTGTGGCTTAGTGGGCATGGTATGGCTTGGTGGGTGTGGCAGGGGAAGGTTACTGCAAAATCCCCATTTCCTCCCGATCAGCTGGGACTCGGGAGGCAGAGAATAGATGGGGGCGGGGCCAGTCAGAATTTTTACTACCAGTTCTCCGAACTACTCAAAATTTCCGCTACCAGTTTTCTGGAACTGGTCAGAACCTGCTGAAACCCACCTCTGGTCTGAGGGAAGTCCTGCCTTAGCACTTGGCCATCACAGGTGCCCCTGACACTAGTAACGTCAAGCTGGCCACGCCTACTCCTGCCACACCTACACCCCCCCCCAGGGTCAAACACAACCCTGATGCGGCCCTCAATGAGATCAAGTTTGGCACTCCTGCTCTACTTTATGGCAACCCCTTAGATACTGGAACACAGCTATCATGTCACCCCTAGTCCTTCTTTTCAGCAGACTAAAGGTAAAGGTAAAGGTTCCCCTCGCACATATGTGCTAGTCGTTCCCGACTCTAGGGGGCGGTACTCATCTCCATTTCAAAGCTGAAGAGCCAGCGCTGTCCGAAGACGTCTCCGTGGTCATGTGGCCAGCATGACTCAACGCCAAAGGCACACGGAACGCTGTGACCTTCCCACCAAAGGTGGTCCCTATTTTTCTACTTGCATTTTTTACGTGCTTTCGAACTGCTAGTTTGGCAGAAGCTGGGGCAACTAATGGGAGCTCACTCCATTACGCGGCACTAGGGACTCGAACCGCTGAACTGCCGACCTTTCGATCGACAAGCTCAGCGTCTTAGCTTAGTTTAGTCTTCGGCATACTGAACATACCCAATTCCTGCAACTGTTCTTCATATATTTTCATAGATTCCAGCCCCCTAATCATCTTTGTTTCCCTTCTCTGCATTCTTTCTTAAGTCTCTAAAAAGGGTTCTAAAAGGATTAAGTATGTTGTATGAACCAGCAAGGTAAAGACATGGTACATTTCAATGACAGTTTTATTCAGGCTCAGAGAAGCCACTCCTCACAGGTCTGCCACACATCATCGCTGCCGTCAAAGGAAAGATTGTGCGGCAGAATTTAATCTGACACCCTGCAGATAATATAGGATTACAATTACCTTTGTCCCCAGTTTTATGCAGATTAACCATTCTGGTCTGGGAGAATGGGAGTGGTGGTAGCTCAGCCAGACGTTGGGAAATTGGCACTTGTGTACAGAAAGAAATGCACGCGTGAGAAAACCGTGTGGTTGTGTGTTCATACAGTCCTTAGGAGGCAGACACCAAAAAAGCCAAGTGTTCGGGGGAATGCTGAATTGGGAAGGAACTGAAAGAGATGGGTTTACACCAGTGGTGAAAAGTAAAATTTGTTACTACCGGTTCTGTGGGCATTGCTTGTTGGGAGGGGTGGGTAATATGACTGAGTGGGCATGGCCAACTTTTTTTTTTTTTTTTACTTTTAAAACCATTTTTTCGGCTGAAGAGGTTGTAAAAAAATGCTTTTAAAAGCCTCTGACGATCCCAGCTGAGTTGCCTGATCGGCAGAGGCTTTCTTTTTTTTTTTTAAAGCCTCAGATGATCGCACGGTTCAGCTGGGATCGTCAGAGGCTTTCTTTTTTTTACTTTTAAAAGCATTTATTCAGCCAAAGAGGTTGTAGAAAAAATGCTTTTAAAAATATATTTAAAAAAGCCTCTGATGATTGCCCGGGTCAGCTGGGCATGGGAGGGGGGGGCAGGGATTTTTACTACCGGTTCTCCGAACCACCTGCCTTCATCGCTACCGGATCGAGTGATCCGGTCCGAACCAGGAGCATTTCACCCCTGGTTTACACACCACACTAAGCCCCCTTCTTCTCCCCAAAAGGGAAGGCTTAAAATTGAGTATACAGAATAACAACGAAGTTGGAAGGAACCTTGAAGGTCATCTAGTCCTACCCCCTGCTCAAGCAGGAAACTCTATGCATTTCAGACAAAGAGTCATCCAGTCTCATCTTAAAAACCTCCAGTAATGAAGCACCCACAACTTCTGGAGGCAAATTGTTTCACTGGTTAATTGTTCTCAGTGTCAGAAAATTTTTCCTTACCAGTAGTTCTAGGTTGCTTCTCTCCTTGATTAATTTCCATCCGTTGCTTCTTGTCCTGCCTTCAGGTGCTTTGGAGAACAGGTTGACTCCTATCTTCCTTCTTTGTGGCAACCCCCAAGCTTAATGTGTCTTGAGTCTGCAACTTTCATTTATTTCAGTGACCTGCTTAAGTCACGGGACAAGTCGCACAACACTGCAAGTTCTGCATTAGTTACGACCTTTCCTGGACCAGCAATCCCTACTCAGAATCACTCATGCCTTAGTCACTTCCCATCTTGACTATTGCAACGCGCTCTACATGGGGCTGCCTTTGAAGAGCATCTGGAAGCTCCAGTTGGTGCAAAATGCAGCGGCCCGCATGGATTTGTGCAGACCCCGGTGTGCACATGTATCACCCCTCCTGTGGGATCTGCATTGGTTGCCGATTTGCTTCCGGGTGCAATTCAAGGTGCTGGTTGTCACCTTTAAAGCTGTTGTGGCCCGTCAGCGGCCTGTGCAGCTAGTAGCTGATTCAGATAGTGAGGAGGCTGGTGTGGTGTTGTGCCAGCAGCCTGTGCAGCTGGCACTCGAGTCAGACAATGAGGAGGCTGGAGAAGATGTGGTGCCAGAGGCGGGGATTCAGCCAGGGCCTTCAGAACCTCCAGAAGCTCCCTTAAGTGAAGAGGACGAAGAGGAGGAGCCTTTTCTCGATGCACGGGCGCACAGAGCTGCCAAAAGGCAGGAGTGGTTCCTCAGGAGGAGGCCTCCTCGAGAGTAAGGCTTGGGGCTAATTGGCCACTCCCTTAGCCTATTTAAGGAAGGACGACGACTGAGGCAATTTGCAGGGAACAACTTCGTTCACTCTCCTTCGCGTCCTGATCTTAGTTCTCTTATCAGTTTCCTGCAAATTGCTTCTGGGCTTTCTGCCAACCATGGTAACGGGTGAAATGCTCCCAGTTCGGACCGGATCGCCTGATCTGGTAGCGATGGAGGCGGGTGGTTCGGAGAACCGGTAGCAAAAATCCCTGCCCCCCCCATTGCCCAGCTGACCCGTGCAATCATCAGAGGCTTTTTTTAAAAAACTTTTAAAAGCATTTTTTCTACAACCTCTTCCGCCAAAAAAATGCTTTTAAAAGTAAAAATAAAAAGCCTCTGATGATCGTGCGGCTCAGCTGGGATCATCAGAAGTTTTTAAAAGCATTTTTTCTACAACGTCTTTGGCCGAAGAGGTTATAGAAAAAATGTTTTTAAAAGGAAAAAAAGCCTCTGCCCATCAGGCAAGTCAGCTGGGTGCCCAAAACTGAGAGAGAGGGGGGGGGAGAGAGGGAGAGAGAGAGAAGAAGAAGGGGGGAGGGAAAAAGAGAGAGAAGGAGGGAGGGGGAGAGAAAAAGTGAGAGAGAGAGAAGGGGGAGGGAGAGCGAGAGAGAGAGAGAGAAGGAGGTAGGGAGGAAGAGGGAGAGAGAGGAGGGAGGGAGGGAGGGAGAGAGAGAGAAAAGGAAGGCGAGAAGGAGAGAGAGAGAGAAGGAGGGAGAGAGAGAAAGAGAGAGGAGGGAGGGAGAAAGAGGGAGAGAGAGAAGGAGGGGGAGGGAGAGAGAGAGAAGGAGGGAGGGAGAGGGAGAGAAAGAGAAGGAGGGAGGGAGAGAGAGAAAGAGAGGGAAGGAGGGAGGGAGAGAGAGAGAAGGGGGAGGGAGAGAGAGGGAGAGAGAGAAGGAGTGAGGGAGAGAGAGAGAGAGAGAGAAACACACAAACACACATTGTCTGTGGGATCTGGCTCTTCCTAAATCCCTTAGCAACTGCTGCAGTCACAGCTTGCCTTGTCCTTGAGGCTGTTTCCTTGTTAAAAGTTGCCAACTCGTGGGGGCAGCCGCCGGAGATGGACCGTGTCCAGACTCCTCTGTCCTGGGGTGGCCTTGGCCGTGACTGCGTTCCTCTCCTCTTCTCGAATGGCCACCTCCTGTGACCAGATGGGCAGGAGGGCGAGAGGCTGTTTTCCTATCCGGAGCTGCCTCCATGCCACGGCCCCCACCTCCACCCTCTGGGTCCAGCTGTTGGCTTCCCACAGCTGTCACAGCAATGGGGTAAAAAGGATGGCTGACTGTAGGCTTACTCATGAAGTCAGAATTTGGGACCGGTCTCTCAGCTCGCCTCAGGCAGCACTGGCCAGCCAGATGCAGAACATCTGGAAGCGTCTTCAGCCGTTTTGAGTATCAAAGGGCCAAACTGGCTCAGTTTTGCCGTTTTGCTCGGCCCAAATCTGAAAACGAATCAGGTGTTTTAACTCTTTATGCAGGGGTGGGCAAATATGGCCCCTTTACGACCTGTGGACTTCAACTCCCAGAATTCCTGAGCCAGCTTGGCTGTCTCAGGAATTCTGGGAGTTGAAGTCCACAGGTTGTAAAAAGGCCACATTTGCCCACCCCTGCTTTAGTGACTTCCTCAGTCTCATGCCAGGAAATGCCCGCGTGGAGATAAAACAGTGCAGCATGACTCTAGCTGGCCACCTAAGGCTGGGATCATGTAATAAATAGAGGTCATCCTTGATGTATGACCGTAATGGAGTCTGCTTTTTTCCCTTCTTTTTTGCGGCGGTCGTGAAGTATTCATACCGCTTTATAAAGCCTTAGTAAGGCCGCACCTGGAATACTTGCATCCAGATGTGGTCACCACATTACAAAAAAGATGTTAGGACTTTGGAAAAGGGGCAGAAAAGAGCAACTAAGATGATTAGGGCCATGTGGCTCAGCAGACTGATAGCATTGTGATTAACACCAGCTGCCTGCAATTACTGTAAGTTCGAATCTCACCAGGCTCAAGGTTGACTTAGCCTTCCATCCTTTCTAAGGTAGGTAAATTGAGGACCCAATTTGTGGGGGCAATAAGCTGACTTTGTATAAATATATACAAAAGTATGAAGGCTATTGCTTAACGCATTGTAAGCCGCCCTGAGTCTCCGGAGAAAGGCGGCATATAAATCAAATTTAAAAAATAAATAAATTAGAACATAGAATAACAGAGTTGGAAGGGACCTTGGAGGTCTTCTAGTCCAACCCCCTGCTTAGGCAGGAAACCCCACACCACTTCAGACAAATGGTTCTCCAACATCTTAAAAACTTCCAGTGTTGGAGCATTCACAACTTCTGGAGGCAAGTTGTCCCACTGATTAATTGTTCTCACTGTCAGGAAATTTCTCCTTAGTTCTAAGTTGCTTTTCTCCTTGATCAGTCTCCACCCATTGCTTCTTGTCCTACTCTCAGGTGCTTTGGAGAGTAGCTTGACTCCCTCTTCTTTGTGGCAGCCCCTGAGATATTGGAACACTGCTATCATGTCTCCCGTGGTCCTTCTTTTCATTAAACTAGACATACCCAGTTCCTGCAACCGTTCTTCATATGTTTTAGCCTCCAGCCTCCATATTAAAGGCCTGGAGATTAAAACATAGGAAGAACGGTTGTAGGATTTGGGGTTGGCTAATCTAGAGAAAAGAAGGAGCAGGGGGGACATGATAGTAGTATTCCAGTATTTGAGGGGCTGCCACAAAGAAGAGGGGGGCAATTTATTTTTGAAAGCACCAAAAGGCAATACAAGAAACAATGGATGGAAACTAATCAAGGCGAGAAGCAACTTGGAATTAAGGAGAAACTTCCCAACAGTGAAAACAATTAACCAGTGGAACAGCTTGCCACCAGAAGTTGTGGGTGCTCCATCGCTGGAGGTTTTTAAGAAAGACTGGACAGCCACTTGTCTCAAATTGTATGGGCCCTTCTGCTTGAACAGGGGGTTGGACTAGAAGACCTCCAAGGTCCCTTCCAGCTCTATTCTGATTAATCGATTGATCTTTAAACAAACCCATTGTAATAAAGGCCAATTTTCAGCCAACACGTTCTGAATCGTACAGATAATCCTTGGGACTTGAAGGCCACATCTTCAGCTGGAGAAGGCTGTCTTGCCATTGCTTTCTATGATAATCTCCCATCTCCTGACCTAGTTGATTGAGAAGTAACAAAATATAAACCTTGGATGGAGAGAAACAGTTTATTCCTTTATCTATAGATAAGTGGTGTTAGTCAGACTCATGAATACTGGCCTTGAAGATAAGTTGGTAACAATTTTGAGACCTGTAGTCTTCTGGTAAACTAACTCTTGATTTAAATCCTAGACTACTGAGTCAAAACGGGCCAGTTTGTAGTGGTTCGACTAACACTGGGCAAACTTTGGAGTATGGATAGTCCTTGGCTTACATTGCACCCCGAATTTGTTAAGTGAATTTTGCCCCATTTTAGGACCTTCCTTGCCGCACTTGTTAAGTAAATCAGTGCAATTGTAAATCTGGATTCCCTATTAACTTTGCTTACTAAACAAATGGGGCTACATGGGACTCCCCTTGAGGAGCACCCGGAGGCTCCAACTGGTGCAGAATGTGGCCGCGCGGGGGATTATGGGAGCGAGGGGGCGCTCCCATGTGACACCTCTCCTGCGTGAGCTGCATTGGCTTCCAGTGATCTTCCGGGTGCGCTTCAAGGTGTTGGTCACCACCTTTAAAGCGCTCCATGGCATGGGACCTGGGTATTTGCGGGACCGCCTTCTGCCGCCGATAGCCTCCCACCGACCAGTATGCTCCCACAGAGAGGGACTCCTCAGGGTGCCGTCAGCCAGGCAATGTCGGCTGGCGACCCCCAGGGGGAGGGCCTTCTCTGTGGCAGCTCCTGCCCTCTGGAACGATTTGCCCCCGGAGATACGAAGGATATCGGATCTCCGGGTCTTTCGCTGGGCCCTAAAAACTTTTCTTTTCCATCAAGCAGGGCTGGTGTGAACCCCCCCCCCTTTTTTTTTTTTTAGCTTTTTAAATTGTCAATGGGTTTTAGTTTGAATGTTTTAAATTCTGGGCCAAAGTCATGTAATTCTTTTAGAAATTTTAAATTTTGTATTGGTATGTGTTTTAGTTCTGGCTGTGCACCGCCCTGAGTCCACTAGGAGAAGGGCGGTATACAAATTGAATAAAATAAATAAATAAATAAATAAATAAATAAATAAATAAATAAATAAATAAATATATGGCCTTAATTCGAGGACTACCTATATCTCATAACTCTACCACTTCGAGGGGGGCGTGGGCACGGTACATATTTGGGCCCCCCATTGTCCCAAATGATCAGTGGCAGGGCAAAAACATCAGTTGAACTTTGTTCCGATTTGTTTTCAGATGGTTAACAAATTAGATGCAATTCATTAAGCTTGTTTCCTAAGGGTTTAATAACTTTCCTCTTCTTTCACGTTGAAAGTTAAGAGTTTGGCAGCCGGTTTTGGTTGCTTTCCAGGCATTATATGAATGGCTTGAGTGAAGGGGCACGAATGGAGCCTGATTAAGGTTGCCTTCATAATATGAGGAAATGGGCAAACTTGTTTACAATTTTGGCCAATGAGTCACTCTAATTATTTTTGCTGAATGAAACCTAGTGAACTTTCAGAGTATAGTCTTAGTCCAATGTACTGTGAAAGAAACTTTTGATCTTGTTTAGTGTTATGAAGTCTACCTCCTCATTAAATTTAGATTACATAACAGTGCAAAAAAAAAAGAGAGAGAGAGAGAATTTCTTGGACAGTCTCATTCAACAGAGCCTTGATAGTACAGTGGTATACGCATCCTGTTATTAACACAGCTGCCTGCAATTTCTGCTGGTTCGAATCTCACCAGGCTCAAGGTTGACTCAGCCTTCCATCCTTTCTAAGGTAGGTGAAATGAGGACCCAGTTTGTGGGGGCAATAAGCTGACTTTGTATAAAATATACAAAAGTATGAAGGCTATTGCTTAACGCATTGTAAGATGCCCTGAGTCTCTGGAGAAGCGTGGCATATAAATAAATAATAATAATAAAAAAAAACAAAAAAACCAAAGATGATTAGAGAGCTCAAGGCTGAAACATATGAAGGACGGTTGTGGGAATTGGGTACGTCCATTTTAATGAAAAGAAGGACTAGGCGTGACATGATAGCATGTCTACTATGTCAACTCTGGAATCAACTCCCCTTGGAGCTCCGACTAGCGCCCGACCTTCGCACTTTCCGCCAGGAATTAAAAACTTGGCTTTTCAAATCCCTTGACCTGGTCTGATGATGGGGTTTTAAGGGTTTTAATGGGTTAATATTAAATTTTTTAGATTTTAGTCTTTATTTTTATTGTGGCTTGTGTTTTATTGTTGTGAGCCGCCCTGAGTCCACTGTGAGATAGGGCGGCATATAAGCCGAATAAAATAAATAAATAAAATAAATAGCAATGTTCTGATATCTAAGGGGCTGCCACAAAGAAGAGGGGGCCAACCTATTCTCCAAAGCACCCAAAGGCAGGACAAGAAGCAATAGATGGAAACTAAGCAAGGAGACATCCAACCTAGAACTAAGGAGAAATTTCCTGACAGTTAGAACAATTAATCAGTGGAACAACTTGCCTCCAGAAGTTGTGAACGCTCCATCACTGGAGGCTTTTAACATGTCGGCATGTTCCAAGTGAAGCCAACTGTGACCCCACGTAATTTACAACCCAGTCTTGACCAAGTTTCCCCCTCCCTCCTCCCAGGGTGTGTCATCAGTCACATTCGCCAACGGAGCAATTTCGCAGGTTGTAGAGATCACTCCCCTCCGGCCGCTGTGGGTAACCCTGGGAGACAGCCTTGAGAGAGATACATCTGAAATGTGTTTTTGTTTTTGGCTGCCATGCTGCTTCCCCCTTGCCTATGGCAATTCGAGAGCAGGCCAGGGATACTTTGCGAGTTGACATAAAGATTGGACAACCATTTGCCTGAAATGGAATAGGGCCGTGATGGCGAACCTATGGCACGCGTGCCAGAGGTGGTGTCAGCACTCCAAACTACATTTGTTCCAGTGCTGACATAAGGAGGAGGAGAGGGGGCAGCTGGCAAGAGGACGCTTGACTTTTCACCTACTTATTTTCCCTGAAGATAATATCCCCTAGGAGATGGGATGGGAGGGGGGACATTCCTGGGAGCTGAAGTAGTAGATATGGGGAGAGTGATTTGGAAGATGGCCAATGAGACGCAGAGAATTGGGGAACGGAAAGGGAAGGTTTGGGGTCAGGAAGTCAGTGTTGGCTACGACGCAGTCGGGGACAGATTGTCGTGCTTAATAAATGAAAGATTTCATAGAAGACTATTTGTTTGGAAATGCAATTTATTTGAGACGACACCGAAACCTGACAGGTGGCACACGGAGCCCCCTCTGTGGGTACCCGTGCCATTGCCAGCTGGTCTTCGGGTTTCCAGCGCTCCAGCGTGTGCATGCATACGCACATTCTGGTTTGGGCACTTGGTGCTGAAAAGGTTAGCTGTCACTGGTATAGGGGTTCCTGCCTGAGTGGGGATTTGGACTAGAATAAGGGTCTCCAACCTTGGCAACTTTAAGCCTGGCGGACTTCAACTCTCAGAATTCCCTAGCCAGCAAAGCGGGCCAGCAAAGTTGGGAGTTGAAGTCCTGGACTAGAAGACCTCCAAGATCCCTTCCAACTTCGTTATTCTGTTAGTCTTCAAGATGTTTAGAAATGGACTGGTTTACTGTTTTAATATCTTTCCAGGTTTTGATGGTTGATAATATCTTGAGGTTGTCTTTCTGTCCTTTCTTGATGAGGAGGACTGCATTTGGCCTTCTCCAATTTCCCTAGTTTTCTTCTTCATTGGTTACTCTTTGAGATTTAATTTATTTGAGATTTAATTTAAACTTTAATTTTTTTGAAGCTCCGTTTTCTTTTCAAGAATTCCCAACCAGCTTCAATCCATTTTACCTTTTAAGGGTTTCTTTATATCACATCTTCCTTACTTTTTCTTAGTTCATTAGAATTATGCTTTCTAAAAATCCAGGGCTGTTTCCAAGCAAGTTTTTTTTAAAAAAAATAAGGATTCTAATAATGTATAGCCATTTCCATCCGGTTTTCATCTCTTCAATATCTCCAACCAATCCCGTTAATCCGAAGTAGCTGTTCCCCCTGATGCGCAATTCAAATCTTTGGAAAGAGGAAAATTATCACCAAGACAAGTAGAAAAATCGATGTGACATCTTGGGTCCCGCAGAATTAATCTTCTCACAGAAGTCTAGAGCTTGTTGAAATCCCCCATTCATGGTTTTCGGCTTTAATAAATCTTCCCTCCATCTCTTCTGATTGGTTGGATGGTCTCTGACAGACTCCATGGAAAATAATCGTCCTTTTAATTTGCTCTTTTATCTTAACCCTGTTTGTTTTCAACACTCCTGGTACCATCAATCGGATGGACCTCTCTTCAGTTCTTCTCTGGTACCCATCTCTATACCATCACGTCCTTCTGTTGTTCTCTGTCTGTCTGTCTGTTTCATATTGTCATTAATTATGGGGCCAAATATATATATATATATCTTTTTAATTGTATTTTAATGTTTGTAGTTTATGTTTTTACTTTGGCTGTACACCGCCCAGAGTCCTCAGGGAGAAGGGCGGTATATAAAATTGGATATAAAATAAATAAATTAAATAAAATATGTATCTATCTCAGGGGTGAAATGCTCCCGGTTCGGACCAGATCGCCCGATCTGGTAGCGATGGCGGCGGATGGTTCGGAGAACCGGTAGCAAAAATCCCTGCCTTCCCCCATGCACAGCTGAGCCGCGCGATCATCAGAGGCTGTTTTTTTTTTACTTTTAAAAGCATTTTTTATATTTTATATAAATTAAATATAAGTATACATTTTATACTTATGTATTTTATGTCTTTTATTGGGTTTGTTTTTACTTGTTGTGGGCCGCCCTGAGTCCTATGGAGATAGGGTGGCATACAAATTATATTAAATAAATAAAAAAATTTCTACAACCTCTTCGGCCGAAAAAATGCTTTTAAAAGTTTTTTTTAAAAAAAGCCTCTGATGATCGCGTGGCTCAGCTGGGATCATCAGAGGCTTTTCAAAGCATTTTTTTCTGCAATCCCTTTGGCCGAAGAGGTTGTAGGAAAAAAAATGCCTTTAAAAGCCTCTGGCGATCCCAGCTGACTTGCCTGATCGTCAGAGGTTCTAAAAGCATTTTTTTCTGCAACCTTTTCAGCCGAAGAGGCTGTAGAAAAAGAAATATGCCTTTAAAAGCCTCTGGCGATCCCAGCTGAGTTGCCTGATCATCAGAGGCTTCTAAAAGCATATTTTTCTGCAACCTCTTAAGGTTGTAGAAAAAATGCTTTTAAAAGTAAAAAAAAAAAAAAAGTTGGCGATGCCCACCCAGTCACATTACCGCCCCCCCCCAAAGCCACGCCTATAGAACCGGTAGTAACAAATTTTAGATTTCACCCCTGATCTATCTGGTCCAACTCCCTAACCTCGGGGGGCCGGGATAGGCATGGCCAGGGTGAACGTGGCCAGCTGAACATCACCTGTGGTGACCCCAGTGAAAACAGGCTCCCAAACTCCATTTTCGGCTGCGACGGCCTCCTGCAACCCTCTGCCAGCGATCTGGTCTTCTCCTGTATCCCAGCTTCTCTCTGCTGCAGCCCCATGGATGCCCCTGCCTCTCCATCGCTCACCCGTCCCCCTTTTCCCCCCTTTCTCTTGCAGTCTGTACCGTGCGGTGCCAGAAGTTCCTCATCTCCAAAGTGGGCGAAGACTGGATCTTCCTCATCCTCTTGGGTCTGCTGATGGCCTTGGTGAGCTGGGCCATGGACTTTGCCATAGCAACTTGCCTGCAAGGTAGGAAGATGGCAGATCACAGGTGCAAAGGCAGGCAGCGCTCCTGGGCTGCGAATCTGAAGCTCATGGTTTCCAAGAGGAGGCGTTTTGTTTTGATTTTTATTATTATTATTTTATTTTATTATTTTATTATTCTATTCTATTTCATTTTGTTTTGTTTTATTTCATTTTGTGCCATCTTATTTTATTTCGTTTTATTATTTTATTTCGTTTTATTATATTATTGTATTTTTTTATTATTTTATTTTATTATTCTATTCAGCAGAGGGATGAAAGAGCCACATACGGCTCCAGAGCCACGGGTTGTTGACCCCTGGCCTGGGGAAACAGCCTGGACTTCAGCGCCTAGTAAGATTGAGGCCATCCAAATTTCCGGAGGGAAGATGCTGAGAAAATGGTCTCTTCGAGGCAGACGCATCACTTTAGCTTAGCCTCCTGCGTGGTGGCAACTCAACCTGGAAGATTATCTCTTGTGCATTGACAAATAAACCCTTCCCCCCCCTCTCTCTCTTACAGCCCAAAAGTGGATGTACGGCGGGTTGGATACCAACGTTTTCTTGCAATACATGGCTTGGATTACCTATCCCATCGTGCTCATCACCTTCTCAGCTGGATTCACTCAGATCTTAGCCCCGCAGGCGGTGGGTGAGTGTCGGTCCGGAGAGGTGGGAAGGGAAGAAGCTGCTTTGGAGGAAGCCCAGCTGTTTGGAAGGCACAGCTGGGAATCCACCTGTGCCAACCATTTTTTTTCTGATCCTGGAGACAAGGAAGGTTCCATTCCATCAGAGACCCAAACCCAGGGGATTCTCCTAAAATGTGGCCCTTTCTGCCCATCAGGTCACCTTTCTCTGCATTTGAAAGCTCCCCTTTTCCCCCTCAGAGAGGAACCAAACCAAGGTCTTCACTGTCCTGAATCTTAAGAAGCAAATTCATAGGCCACGCTCAAAGCATGCTAGGGAATTCTGGGAGTTGAAGTCCACGTATCTTAAAGTGGTCAAAGTTGAGAAACATTGTGCTAGATCTTTCCCTGACCTGGTTAAACATTCTTTCGTTCAGTGGATTTCTGCATCTCTCTGGATTTTCCTGATTCTTCTTTTTTGCCTCATCTCCTTCCCGCCTTCCTTCCTTCCTCCCTCCCTCCCTCCCTCCCTTCTTTCTTCCCTCCCTCTCCATTCCTTCCCTCCTTCCCTCTCTCCCTCTCCCCTGCCTTCTTTCTTTCTTTCTTTCTTTCTTTCTTTCTTTCTTTCTTTCTTTCTTTCGCTCTCTCTCTCTCTCTTTCTCTCTTTCTTTCTTTTTTCCCTTTCTTTCTTTCCTTCTTTCCTTCCTTCCTTCCTTTCTTCCTCCCTCCCTCCCTTCTTTCTTCCCTCTCTCCCTCTCCCATTCTTTCTTTCTTTCTTTCTTTCTTTTTCTTTTCTTCTTTTCTTCTTTCTTCCTTTCCTCCCCCCGTTGCCCACCACACTCCCTCTCCCTTCCTTCCTTTCTTCCTTCCTTCCTTCCCTCCTTCCTTCCCTCCTCCCTCCCTTCTTCCCTCCCTCTCTCTCCCTTCCCTCCTTCCCTCTCTCCCTTTCCCTTTCTTTCTTTCTTTCTTTCTTTCTTTCTTTCTTTCTTTCTTTCCCCCTCCTCCCTCCCTCCCTCCCTCCCTCCCTCCCTCCCTTCCTTCCTTCCTCTCTCTACAGGCTCTGGCATCCCAGAAATGAAAACCATCCTGCGTGGGGTGGTGCTGAAGGAATACCTTACCCTCAAGACCTTTGTGGCCAAAGTCATTGGACTGACCTGTGCATTAGGCAGCGGGATGCCTTTGGGGAAAGAGGTAAGGGGCGGGGGGGGGGTGTCTGTGGGGTCTGTGGGCTACCAAGGTGGAGAAAGATCTGGAAACCAGGTTCTGCCTGGAATGGTGAAAAGACACAGTGGTCTTTAGTTTGCAGGAAGGTAGTTTGAGAGAAAATATGATACAGGTAGTCCTCAACTTACGACCACTTGGTTAGCAACTGTTTTAAGTTACAATGGACATCCCCCCCCACCCCCCCCAAAAAAAGCTACTCACAACCTGGTTCCCAAATTGTGACATCCCAGTGGAACAGCTGGCCTCCAGAAATCATGGGCACTCTATCACTGGATGTTTTTAGACCCGTGATGGCGAACCTATGGCATGCGTGCCACAGGTGGCACGCAGAGCCCTATCGGTGGGCACACAAGCTCAGCTCCGGCGCACATGCACACGCCGGCCAGCTGATTTTTGTGCCTTCTGGGCCCCCTGGAAGTCGGCAAACAGGCCGTTTCCAGCCTCCAGAGGGCCTCCCGGTGGGTGGGGAAGACCGTTTTCGCCCTCCCCAGCCTCCTAGAAACGCTCTGGAGCCTGGGGAGGGTGAAAAATGGGCCTACCGGGCCCACCGTGCCATCGCGTGCCAAAAGCGGGGGAAACGTGGGGTGGGTTCGCGCACACATGTGCAGGGTGGGGTGCATAGAATTATGGGTGTGGGCACGCACGGGCGCGACTCCCCCGGGCTCCCCCCACTTTTGGCCCACGATGGCAAAAAGGTTAGCCATCACTGGTCTAGACAGTCACTTCTCTGAAATGGTATAAGGTCTCCTGCTTGAGCAGGCAGGCTGGACTAGAAGACCTCCAAGGTCCCTTCCAGCTCATTCATTCTATACATTCGTTTGCTACCTGCAATGAATCCTGTAGAAGGTTGATCATGCATGATGATATCTGTTCTGACCTAGGCTTCCTGATACAGTAAAAGCACACAATGAATCCCAAAAACCCTATTTTTTTTTTAAAAAAATTGATTTATATGCTGCCCTTCTCCGGAGACTCAGGACGGCTTACAATGCGTTAAGCAATAGCCTTCATCCTTTTGTATATTTATACAAAGTCAGCTTATTGCCCCCACAATCTGAGTCCTCAATTTACCTACCTTAGAAAGGATGGAAGGCTGAGTCAACCTTGAGCCTGGGGAGATTCGAACTTGCAGTAATTGCAGGCAGCTGAATGTTAATAACAGGCTATTAGCCAGCTGCGCCACCAGGCCCCTTTTTATTTCAATGGCTGTGAATTCTGCTCATTCAGAGCCTGTTCATTCTCAATCGGTTCATTCACAGATGAGTCCCAAATAGTTTGTAAAGAGTCCGACAGAAGTCTGCCACAGTTCTTCTGATAAGGCTGATAAACACCCACCTTTATCTCCCTTGACACGCTGCCAAAGACCTAACTTTGCAAGGCCACACAGAACACAGAGTCAACACGGAGCTGCTGTCTTGAAACCGGCCAGCACGAACAACAGTTGCTTCCTGCAAAGGCTCACGTGCCTTTGATCCTCCTTTATGTCTTATGGGAGGGGCCAATCATCTCCAAGCCCTACTCCCGAGTCGTCCCTTTTGTTTTAACTGTTCTTGCCTTCTGGCACCTCTGCGCATGCGCGCACTGGGAACAGGCTTCCCCTGTTCCTCTGCCTCTCTGACGTCAGACTCTGGAGGCTCTGGAGTCAGCACATAACTCCCAGATGGCCCTGGCCCACTCTCTGCCTCCGACGCAGAGCCCTCGTCCGAACCTTCCCCAGACTCCAGGATTGGCCCATGTTCCTCCCCAGCCTCCTCACTGTCCAACTCTGCAGGCTGCAGGCGGACCACAATATCTTCCAACTCTATGATCTTGTGAATCTTCTTTCCAAGGCTGTTTAATCCAGCTGCCTTATCAGCTCCCATAACTGGACACACTGCGCATGGAATCATTGATTGAGATGGGAAACTGAATGGATCAGAAGTGGGCAATTGTGGCCCTTTTACAACCTGTGGACTTCAACTCCCAGAATTCCTGAGCCAGCCAAGCTGGCTCAGGAATTCTGGGAGTTGAAGTCCACAGGTTGTAAAAGGGCCACAGTTGCCCACCCCTGGAATAGATAAATAAATAAACATAAAAACTTTGAGAGTGTTTGGGCCCTAGCAATGTTCTGCCGATCTTGCTAACTTTTCCTTCCTCCCTTTCCTGTATTCAGGGACCCTTTGTTCACATAGCCAGCATGTGTGCGGCCCTCCTCAGCAAGTTTCTTTCAGTCTTTGGAGGCATTTATGAGGTGAGTATCTAACTCTGAGGAAGCGACGTAGAATATGCGCTCTGAGAATGGAAAAACAAGATGGCCGAAAAACATCAGATTGCTGGTTAATCAGGGGTCCTTGGTGCTCTCTCAGTTTTGTTGTTTTCTTGCGGACGTCTCATTACCAAGCTAGGTAACCTCATCAGTGCACTGATGAGGTTACCTAATTTGGGGAATGAAAAATCTGAAAGAAAACAACCAGAGAGCACCAAGGACTCCTCATTTCAGCCCTGAGATACAAATATTCTCCTTTATTTTCTATGGAAATTCTCAGTCATCCAGGTCATGGTTGTCCCAAAAGTGCTTTTTTTTCCCCTCAAAAGACAACTGGACTTTCCTTGAAGACGTTTCGCTTCTCATCCAAGAAGCTTCATCAGTTCCGACAGTCAGAACTGAAGAAGCTTCCTGGATGAGAAGCAAAGCGCCTTCAAAGAAAAACAACTCCACATTCTCCTTTATTGTTGGTTAGTCACAACAGGCAGGAGTCCAGTTCTGAGTTGTGTTCCTCTACCCTCAGTCCTAAGATTTATAATTTGGAGATAATAATCCCCAAATTGTAGAAATCAAACGAAATTCAGGCCTGCTTTATGGTCATGGCCAAAAAAAAGCCCTACAGGCACTTTTGAACTCTTAGGAAAAGTACTGTTGTGAACTTGTTTCCTTATTAAATTCATGACTTCATTCTCGAACTCTCTTGCCCACCAGCTAGCATTACATCGTGCTCCAAGGCCAGGCTGGCTGAAAACAATGGGGATTGTAGTCCAAGCTATTTAGAAGGTCTGTTTTCCGAAGCTAGGGATAAAAATATATGTTGAAAGCTGAGAAAGGCCAACCGAGCTGGGAGTTAAACTGAAGGATTCCTAATGGGGAGATGGTTTATTTGTGATCTGCATATCAACTTAGCTCTCTGTGACATTAGCGGAAGAGTAGAGCGCCACGAAAAAACCAGTATTTCCGTGGCATTTTACCTTTTTTTACCTTTTTAAATTTTTTTTAAAAACATATCAATGGGTGAACAGCGTGGCATCTGAGTGTCATACATTCTAATACAAATAAAACTAGTAAAGTTAATTATAGTTATTACATTCAATCAACATATATTTCTATTAATAATACACATTTATATTAAGTTGCAGTCTATCATTATCCAATTATTCCATGCTTTCTCTTGCTATTGCTTTTATTTTATTATATAAAAGTGTGTACACTAATATTCCCCCTTCTCTTATTTCTATCTCTTATTCTACCTTTCGATCATGTCACCCTTATACTAAAATTTTAAATTTTAAACCAAATTTTAAATTTAAATTTGGTTTTAAATTATTGGGGTTTTAAATTTGTTCAGCCAAATTATTTAATTCGTTTTATTTTATTTTAAATTTTGTATTTATATGTTTTATTCTATGGCTGTTCACCGCCCTGAGTTCTTCGGGAGTAGGGCGGTATATAAATTCAATAAAATAAAATAAATAAATAAAATAAATAAAAAACATTTTCTTTCTAGCCTACCTAACTTCTAGTCATGTCACCTACCTAGTAAAAGAAAAGAAAGCAAGAGAAAAAGAAAAGCAAATCAGAACAACAAAAAAGAGATATCATCTATCAATCATCTCTTGCCTGCTTCAATACTTTAATTGCTATGCTTTTTTTGACTTGTCTCCCATATTCCTCTCTTGAATCTTTATCTCTGTCTGCATTTACTTCTCAGCTGTTCAATCTAGATATATTAAAAGACGTTTTCTTTCTGTCCTACCTAACTTCTAGTCGTGTCACCTACCTAAGAAAAGAAGAAAATGAGAGAAAAAAGGGAAAGCAAGTCATTTTACTTATTGCTTTGTTTATCAAAATTAAAATCTGCCCACTTCCCTTACAGATGCTTTCTTTTGCACTGCAGTCACCTTTATAGTTAAAATCTTAATAAATCCTCTTTTCTTGGCACACGAGAGTCTCCAGCAAAATGGCTTGCTAAGCCTTTGGAAAACAGAATGGGGACTGGGTCAGGATTAGCGTCCATCGGTTGAATTGTACATTAAGTTTAACAGAGTCATGGTGGCGCAGCGGTTAGAATGCGGTATTGCAGGTTTAACTCTGCCCACATTTTGGAGTTCGATCCTGACCGGCTCAAGGTTGAATGGGCCTTCCATCTTTCTGAGGTCGGTAAAATGAGGACTCAGATTGTTGGGGTGCAACATGCTGAGATTGTAAACCGGTGTAAGGAATTATGAAGCGGTATATAAGTCTAAGTGCTATTGCTATTGCTAGCTGATTGTTTCCCTTAGTGCCATCCTCCGCTGTTACTCATTTATTTTATGTATTTATATTCAGCCTTATCGTTTTTATAAATAATGGAAAGTGCTGAACGTATCTAAAACTCCTTCTGCCTTCTGTTTTTCTCCATAACAACCCTATGAGGTGAGTTGGGCCCAGAGAGAGAGTGACTGGCCCACATTCATATAACCAGCTTTCGTACCTAAGGCGGGACTAGAACTCACACACTCCTGGTTTCCAGCCTAGTGCTAAACCAGCACACTATTTTTATGTTAATCCAGTCAATCTAATCTGGGTCATTAAACCATAAAAAACATAAAATAGGCAGTCATCTGTCTTTCGTGCCTAGGGTGGTACTAGAACTCTCAGTCTCCTGATGATTGGCCCAAAGTCACCCAGCTGTTTTAGAATAGAATGGAATGGAATAAAGAATAGAATAGAGTAGAGTAGAGTAGAGTAGAGTAGAGTAGAATAGAGTAGAATAGAATAGAATAGAATAGAATAGAATAGAATAGAATAGAATAGAATAGAATAGAATAGAATAGAATAGAATAGAATAATAGAATAGAATAGAATTCTTTATTGGCCAAGTGTGATTGGGCACACAAGGAATTTGTTTTTGGTACATATGCTCTCAGTGTACATTAAAAAAATACATTCATTTCATGCCTAAGGAGGGACTAGAATTCTCAGTCTCCTGGTGATTGGCCCAAAGTCACCCTTGCAGAAAACAATGCTTTGAAAAGCCTCTGCCGATCAGGCAACTCAGCTGAGATCGTCAGAGGCTTTTCAAAGCATTATTTTTACCACCTCTTTGGCTGAAGAGGTTGTAGAAAAAATGCTTTGAAAAGCCTCTGACGATCCCAGCTCAGCCGCGTGATCATCAGAGGCTTTTTTTTTAATTTTTAAAAGCACTTTTTCGTCAGAAGAGGTTGTAGAAAAAATGCTTTTAAAAGAAAAAAAAAGCCTCTGATGATCGTGCAGCTCAGCTGGGCATGATGGGGGGGGGGGCTCAGGGATTTTTTGCTACCGGTTCTCCGAACCATCCGCCGCCATCGCTACTGGATCAGGCGATCCGGTCCGAACCGGGAGCATTTCACCCCTGGGGGGGTGGGGGGGAGAGAAGAAAAGAGAGAGAGGAAGATATGGTGAAAAACAATGTATTTGTGATAAAGAATTTGATAAAAGGGATGAATATGGAAAAAGCGACGTATGTGACTCGGTCAACACTCCATTCACAAAATATGTATAATGAAAGAAAATTTGTAATAAAAGTTGTTTAAAAAAAGAAGAAGAAGAAAGTTCAGTTGCCTCTTGAAAAAAATGCACCTTTGGGACAACCATGACTTGGATGACTGAGAATCTCCATGGACATTCCTGCCAACTGCCATTCCTCCTCTTTTTTCTCTCTCTCTCTCTTGCAGAATGAATCCCGTAATATTGAGATGTTGGCGGCGGCTTGTGCGGTGGGCGTTGGGTGCTGCTTCGCTGCTCCCATTGGCGGTAAGGCTTCCTTCCAGAACTTTCCACGTGGCTCGTCCTCGTCTCTGCCCCAAAAGCTGTCCTTTCCTGCCTGCTCTGTCCCAAAAGGGGCTTCTTTTTGAATTTGGCCAACGAATGTGTTAAGGCTGAATCCGCCGCATGGATAGGGACGTTAATTTCTGATGCTTTCCCCAAATGTGTTAAGAAACTGGCAGAAAGTTGAGCCGCTGTCAACCATACAACATAGAATATCAGATTGGAAGGGACCTTAGAGGTCTTCTAGTCCAATCCCTTGCTCGAGCAGGAGACCCTATACAGGTAGTCCTCGGCTTAGGACCAAAATATAGAATAGATTTTTTTATTGGCCAAGTGTGATTGGACACACAAGGAATTTGTCTTGGTGCATACGCTCTCAGTGTACATAAAAGAAAAAATACGTTCATCAAGAATCATAAGGTACAACACTTAATGATAGTCATAGGAAACAAATAAGCAATTGAATCATACTAGGAAACAATCAATATTAATCGTAACAATACAGCAACAAGTTACAGTCATACAGTCATGAGTGGGAGGAGATGGGTGATAGGAACGATGAGAAGATTAATAGTAGTGCAGACTTAGTAAATAGTTTGACGCTGTTGAGGAAATTATTTGTTTAGCAGAGTGATGGCGTTCGGGAAATAGAATAGAATAGAATTTTTATTGGCCAAGTGTGACTGGGCACACAAGGAATTTGTTTTTGGTGCATACGCTCTCAGTGTACATAAAAGAAAAAATACATTCATCAAGAATCATAAGGTACAACACTTAATGATAGTCATAGAAAACAAATAAGCAATTGAATCATACTAGGAAACAATCAATATTAATCGTAACAATACAGCAACAAGTTACAGTCATGCAGTCGTAAGTGGGAGGAGATGGGTGATAGGAATGATGAGAAGATTAATAGTAATAGTAATGCAGACTTAGTAAATAGTTTGACGCTGTTGAGGGAATTATTTGTTTGCTAAACAAATGAGTGATGGCGTTCGGGAAAAAACTGTCCTTGTGTCCTGTTGTTCTGGTGTGCAGTGCTCTATAGCGTCGTTCTGAGGGGTAGGAGTTGAAACAGTTTATGTCCAGGATGTGAGGGGTCTGTAAATATTTTCACAGCCCTCTTTTTGACCCGTGCGGTATACAGGTCCTCAATGGAAGGCAGGTTGGTAGTAATTGTTTTTTCTGCAGTTCTAATTATCCTCTGGAGTCTGTGTAAGTAAGTAAGACATTTGTTAAGTGAGTTTTGCCCCATTTTACAAAATTGATTGCCACAGTTGCTAAGTGAATCACTACAAGCTGATAAGTGAGTAACCCGGTTGTTAAGTGAATCTGGCTTCCCCGTTGACTTTGCTTGTCAGCAGGTCGCAAAAGGCGATCACATGACCTTGGGTCACAGCAGCCGTCATAAATAAGAACCAGTTGCCAAGCCTCTGCATTTTGATCAGGTGATTATGGGGAATGCTGCAAGTCGTAACTGTGAAAAATGGTCATAAGCCACATTTTTCAGTGCCATTCTAACTGTGAATGGTCACTAAATGAACTGTTGTACGTCGAGGGCTACCTATACCTTTTCAGTCATTTGGTTGTCCAATCTCTTCTTAAAGACTTCTAGTGTTGGAGCACCCACAATCTCTGAAACATTGTGAGTTCTCAGTCTCCTGGTGATTGGCCCAAAGTCACCCAGCCGCCTTTCATGCTTAAGGCGGGACTAGAACTCATAGTCGTCTCGAGATTGGCCCAAAGTCACCCCACTGACTTTCATGCCTAAGGCAGGACTAGAACTCACAGTCTCCTGGTGATTGGCCCAAAGTCATCCAGCCGCCTTTCATGCCTAAGGCAGGACTAGAACTCCCAGTCTCCTGGTGATTGGCCCAAATTACCCAGCCGCCTTTCATGCTTAAGGCGGGACTAGAACCCATAGTCATCTCATGATTGACCCAAAGTCACCCAGCCGACTTTCTTGCCTAAGGCAGGACTAGAACTCACAATCTCCTGGTGATTGGCCCAAAGTCACCCAGCCGCCTTCCATGCCTAAGGCGGGACTAGATCTCATAGTCTTCTCATGATTGGCCTAAAGTCACCCAACCGCCTTTCATGCCTACGGTGGGACTAGAACTCATAGTCTCCTGGTGATTGGCCCAAAGTCACCCCACCGACTTTCATGGCTAAGGCACGACTAGAACTCACAGTCTCCTGGTGATTGGCCCAAAGTCACCCAGCCGCCTTTCATGCTTAAGGCAGGACTAGAACTCATATCGTCTCTTGATTGGCCCAAAGTCATCCAGCCACCTTTCATGCTTAAGGCGGGACTAGAACTCATAGTCGTCTCGTGATTGGCCCAAAGTCACCCAGCCGGCTTTCATGTCTAAAGCAGAACTGGAACTCTTATATCCTGCTTCTTAACCACTGGCTCTTTAAATTTATTTAACCAATTTTTATTGCCACCTGACTCACCCAAATGCGTAAAATGGATTAAAATCAGAATCTGGAGAAATTGCATTGCATGACGGGGAATTTTACTGTGGGACTGGGGTTTCTCTGGGTTGTTCGGACCACAGAATTAGTCTTCCCCTGGAGAAGCATTCAACCCAAGGTCTCATGCGTTGTCCCTTCCAGCCATTTCTTCTACAAATGTTTTCTTAAGAAAGCCAGAAGTGGCCCAAGTTGGTAGAACTCTGGATGAATTCTGGGAGTTGAATTCCCCCCGTCTTAAAAGTTGCTGAGGCAGAGAAGCAGTAAGGCAGTATGATTTTATAAATTGCGTCATTTGGTGGGAATGGTAATGAGAACCAACCTTCCCAGGCTATCCTAGTGAGAGGAACCATATTTAGCTCTCCGAGACTCCGCTCGTCTTTTACGACGCAAATACGTGGATGTAAATTTCCCAAATCCTCTTTGCTGGCTCACGCCTGGATTCCCAGCATCCGACCAGAGGTGCTACGGGAAGGAAGGGCACCCTGCCTGCAGTTCAGAAGCAGCCTCTCCCTAATTCAACCCGGGGTTTGACTGGCGTTTGGGAGAGCTGCCAAACCGGGCTGAAATCAGGCCTTTCGGCACAGTTGCAGGGGGAAGGCGTAACGTTGCAATTCCCAGCTAGGAGGATGCCGCCTTTGATTGATCTCAAGGGTTTCTGGATCGCCTTAGGCAGCCGAGACAGATCCAAGGTGGTGCATAAGCCTGGAGGGATCCCACCTCTACTACTACTCCCAGAATCTCACACGTTTCTTCTTGTGTGGACCCAGGCATGTTCTCCTGCACCACCTGACTTCTTGAGGGCACACCCTATGCCAGAGGTCTTCAAACTTGGCAGCTTTAAGACTTGTGGACTTCAACTCCCAGAATTCTCCAGCCAGCTATGCTGGCTGGAGAATTCTGGGAGTTGAAGTCCACAAGTCTTAAAGCTGCCAAGTTTGAAGACCTCTGGTCTATACTGTCCAAAAGCTGGGAGGGAACAATGAAATGGGTAGCCAAACTCATTTCAAGCCAGCGGGGCCTTAAGCAGTGGCTCCATTCAATTTGTGGGAATGAAGGCATTCACGACCATGAATAGACTCCTTTGAGCCACCGTAATTTTTTCTAAAATAGATAAATTAATCCCAGTGTTTATGGAAATTCTCGGTCATCCCAGGCCACGGTGCTTTTTTTTCCCAAGAGACAACTGGACTTTCTTGGGGTTTTCTTTTGAAGACCTTTCGCTTCTCATCCAAGAAGCGTCTTCAGCTCTGACTGCATGGTGGGGAATGGAAGGATTTATACCAGTGGTGAAATCAATTTTTTTTTTACTACCGGTTCTGTGGGCGTGGCTTGGTGGGTGTGGCAGGGGAAGGATACTGCAAAATCTCCATTCCCTCCCCACTCCTGGGGGAAGGATACTGCAAAATCCCCATTTCCTCCCCACTTCTGGGGGAAGGATCCTGCAAAATCTCCATTCCCACCCCACTCCAGGGGAAGGATACTGCAAAATCCCCATTACCTCCCCACTCCTGGGGAAGGATATTCCAAAATCTCCATTCCCACCCCACTCTGGGGCCAGCCAGAAGTGGTATTTGCTTGTTCTCCGAACTACTCAAAATTTCCGCTACCGGTTCTCCAGAACCTGCTGGATTTCACCCCTGATTTATACTCCTTGCAGACAGCTGGTCATTTGCATTCTTTTTAGAGGGTCCTTGAGGGCAGTTGGAGGTTTATCTGTGTTCTCAGGGTCACCTGAATAGTGCAAATGGATGCTTTTCTGCTTAATTTAAGGCTCCACATCCATATGCACTACTCAGGTGACCCTGAGGACATAGATAAACCTCCAAGTGGCCTCAACAACTCTCTAAAAGGATGCAAATGACCAGCTGTCTGCAAGGAATATAAACCCTTCCATTCCCCACTATCCTGTGAGAAGCTGAAGAAGCTTCTTGGATGAGAAGCGAAATGTCTTCAAGAGAAAAAACCAAGAAAGTTCAGTTGCCTCCTGAAAAAGCACCTTTGGGACAACCATGACCTGGATGACTGAGAATCGCCATAGATATTAAACCATAGTATAAAATACAAATGAAATAAAGATAGTAGGGAATGGGAAAGAGAAAGCAAGGTGAAGGAGAAGCCCAGGTAGTCCTCGCCTTACAGGACAGTTCATTTAGTGACTGTTCAAAGTTACACTGAAAAAAGGGACTTATGACCACACAATCAAAATTCAGACGCCTGTCCACTGACTCATATTTATTTTATTTTTTTTGTAAATGTTTTTTTTTTATTTTTTACACAAAGACACAAACAAACATTTTTTTCTGAACAGAGTATTGGCTGAGTCACATATCTGTACAATTTTTAGTCATTTCCAACACAATTTATATATTACACTGTTTGCCATAATAATCTTTATTAACCAAGATTACCCTTCACCCTAATCTCTAATCTTAATCAAATTCAATTTTTCTCTTTTCTTTCTCCAAATTAAAGCCCTTAAATTTAAAATCTCACAACATAATGTAATTCCCCATATTTCCCTGGACTCCCTTATTCTAATCACAAATATTCTTCTTTGTGAACTTTTCCAAATATTACAGTCCAATATCTTACTAAAGGTCACTTGAATATATAACACTACAGTCATTCATTTCCTTTCCATTGCTTTTTCAAATATATATGTGATCTCTTCTTATTAAACAATAAACCAAGTTACTTTGCACAGTACATCTTAAATCTTAAATCCAATTTCAGTGACTTTTTCAAATATATATATTTGTAAGGTGACCAATCGTCGTCCTGTAGGAAGAAATATCCTTCTGGGTTCAGCTCCAAGTGGGGAAAAAGACACTGGAAACATGGAGATTGCTTGGAAAGATGGTTTAATGTTGGACAGGATCACATGGTTTGAGTTCCTGAACAGAAAAGGGCTGAGATGCAGCGAGTCCCCGGGTTTTATGCCCTCTCTGGCTTTGAGCTTCCTGGGGCCCAGAAAGATTGGTTGTCAGACTCCCAGGGGGTGGGGGTCTCAGCTAGCCTTGTTGGCTAATGTAATCTTCCCAGGTGCCGTGTGGTGAGTTTCTGTCGCTAGATGGGTCCTATTGTGTTAGTTTCTGTTGCTAGATGGGTTCTATTGTGTTGCAGATGATGGTCCATTGACAAAGATTGAGTTTCTGCCTCTGGCCCCTTGACAAAGGGTGGGGGCAGGAAGATGGGAGCTGCTTCGTCTTTAAAACATGCTTCTCCATTTCTCATCCAGGGAAACATAATATTCTGCCTTTTTAATATTTCCCAAAATATTTCATTCCTCTAGGAAAGGGGTGGGTGCTAACTTCCTACACTCCTTTAGGGGGGACATTCCTTCTTTTGTAAGTTCTTTTCTCCACTCTCTTAAATGTCCTCCTTTTCGATATTTGAAGACTAATCTGTAAGTCTCTGTATTCGATCGATGCCGATCCGATCCGTTGAGTGTGATGTGACGTATTTGTATTTGACATGACAATTCGTCAAGACTCGGTACAGTGTGGCGAGACGCGATTATGAGATGCACGCGCTCCGCACAGGAGAATTGTTTTGAGAGAGTGCGCCGTGCACAAGTGGCTTTGTTTACTTCTTACCGAAACACGACACGGCACACACGCACCCATTAAACTCACTTCTTTCTCAGTGAATATTTCTTTTATTTACGATTTTTTTTCTTCAATTTAATTGTGTCCTCCTTTTTTGGGGGGGGGGGCAAAGATTTTATTTTTTAAGTAAATATATAAAAAACAAATAAAAAACCATCTTCAATGTAAATACAAACAGTGCGTTTTCCCTCTATTCATATATATCCATATATTATTATCCTCATTAATCGTATGTTTAGCTATGGCTGTTTCTTCCCTTATTTCATACAAAATAGTCTTAAGATTTAAGTTAATTTGTATTATACCCTTCATTCTCCTAAATCATTTCAATAACAATACATCTTTATATCGTATTTTATACAGTTCTACATTTCTTGCATTGGAAAAATCTCCACCGTATTTCATTTCCATAACTTTTTATCTAACCGTTGGTAAAATAAATCCCATAATATTGTTTATCTTCTTGTTCTCTCATTTCAAATGTCAATTTACTCATTTGTGTCCTCCTTCTCATTGTAAAAAAGTTGGTCACCTTAATATTTGTACCGCTTCAACCATATCTTAATCACTTCTAATTGAACAGTAAATCTAATTAATTCACTGACTCGTGTTTATGACAGTTGCAGCATCCCGGGGGTCCCCTTTTGCGACCTCCTGACAAGCACAGTCAATGGGGAAGCCAGATTCACTTCACAACCCTGTCATTAAATGAACAACTGAAGTGATTCACTTAACAACCAGGCATTGGTTGACTTATCACCATCCTTTTAGTGACCGTTTGAAATTAGAACAGCACCGGAAAAAGTGACTTGTGATTATTTCTCACACTTACGACCATTACCGCGTTCCCACAGTCACATGATCAAAATTTGGATGCTTGGCAACTGGTTCATATTTATGACGGTTGCAGTGTCCCAGGGTCACGTGATCCCCTCTTGCGACCTTCTGACAAGCAGTTTCATTTAACGACTGTGTTAGTAAATTAATAACTGCGGTGATTCGCTTAACAACGGTGCCAAGAAAGGTCGTAAAACGGGGCTCAACTCCCTCAAACCGCTGTCTCGTTCAGCAACAGAAATGTTGGGCTCCATTATGGTCAGAACTCGAGGACGTAGCCATATTTTCGCTCTGTCCTTTCATTACCTCCACCTGTTTGGCTTTTAGCCAAAGGTGTCAATGCAGGAAAAAAGAGAAAAGTTCCTTTTGCTGCAAAATGTAAGAAGGGTGAGATGAAAGCCTAGTCAGAAGAGATTTTTTTTTTTTAAAAAAAAATCGTTTTCATGGAACATTTGGGGGCAGATTCCTCTGTTAAAGCTGTAGATCCAGCAAATGCCAATTAATGTTGTTGCAAATGAGTTTAAGTCTAGAAGCAGCTTAAAAGCAAAAGCAAGGAAACCGGTTCTCGTCTACGGCCATACTACCTTGAATGCGCCCGATCCCGTCTGATCTCGGAAGCTAAGCAGGGTCAGGCCTGGTTAGTACTTGGATGGGAGACCGCCTGGGAATACCGGGTGCTGTAGGCTTTTTGGTTATTTAATTTAAAAAAAAAAAAAAACTTGCCTCCTGGCTTTTTAAAAAAAATGTTTAATATTTTATTTAAAATTTTAAAAAAACTTTTGCCTCCTTGCTTCCCCGTCCAGCCTGTCTTTCCACTTTTCCTGCAAATGGCAGCCCATGCAGGAAAATGCAAGGGTACTTTTTTCCCACTGTGAGATATAATGGGTTGAAATCCTTATGCATCCGCTTGCTTAGAATGGTCCTCTTGGCTTTGCAGGGCAGGGCAGAAATACAGCAGCAGCAAGAGGCATGGAGGGCCTGGGGGCAGGGGATGATGGGTCCCGTTTGGTAGTCCTTCTAATTGCTGAGCAGGGTATGGAGAAGCAGCTTAAAAGCCGCAGCAAAGACCTCATTCATTGTCTACGGCCATACTACCCTGAAAGCGCCCGATCCCGTCTGATCTCGGAAGCTAAGCAGGGTCAGGCCTGGTTAGTACTTGGATGGGAGACCGCCTGGGAATACCGGGTGCTGTAGGCTTTTTGGGGGGTTTTTTTGCACCCTTTCTCCTCCCCCCCCCCACTTATCCAGATTATCCTAAACTTTTGCTGCAAATTGCAGCTCCTTGCAGAGCTGCGTTTCCCATTTTAAGACTGCTGGATCAAATTCAGCAGCTGGGCATTTGCACCCTTGTTCCTCCCTCCTCCTTGGTCCAGCCAGCCGCTTCTAGACTTTTTCAGCCAGTTGCAGCCTGTGCAGGAAATGCAGTGCTGCATCTCCTTCTCCAAGCCTGCTGCATCAGATTCAGAATTCGTCTCAAAGGTGCTTTTTCTTTTTTTTCTTTTCTTTTCAAGAGGCAACTGGACTTTGCTTGTTTTTCCTTGAAGACATTTCGCTTCTCCCCCAAGAAGCTTCTTCAGCTCTGACTGAATGGAGGGAAATGGAAAAATGTATATTCCTTGCAGATTTATACTCCTTGCAGATTTATACTCCTTGCAAATGACCGGCTGTCTGCAAGGATTATAAATCCTTCCATTCCCCACCATCCGGTCAGAGCTGAAGAAGCTTCTTTAGGTGAGAAGCGAAATGTCTTCAAGGAAAAAACCAGAAAGTCCAGTTGCCTCTTGAAAAAAAACACCTTTGGGACAACCATGACCTGGATGGCTGAGAATGGCTCTGCTCGGCAGCATATGATCCTGGACACAGGTAGTCCTCAACTTATAACAGCTCGTTTAGTGACCGTTCCAAGTTACAACAGGCATTGAGAAAAGGAATTTACGACCATTTCACACATTGACGCCCACTTGCAACATCTCCCCGCAATCCCGTGTTCAAAATTCAGATGCTTGCCCAACTGACTCCTCTTTATGACGGTTTTATGATGGCGTCCTGGGCTCACATGAGCCCCTTTTGCGACAAGGAAAGTTGACGGGGAAGCCGGATTCACTTCACAACCGTGTCACTCCCTTAACAAAGGCAATGATTCGCTTAACAACGGTGACAAGAAAAGTCGTAAAACGGATCCGACTCAACCAATGTTTTTCACTGAGCGATGTAAACTTTTGGACTGGGTTGCGGTCGTGACTCGAGGACTACCTGCAGTAGCCCAGTGAGTTGAAGAAAACATTGGCTAGGGAAGCAGCAAGGGAAGGAGTGGTGGGTTCTGATGGCAGGGGAAGATGGGCTAGTCTAGGCTGCCGTCCCTCTCTAAGCCAGACTGATGATGGACCGCACATTGGGTGCACAGCGCAAGCTTAAAAGCCGCAGCAAAGACTTTATTCAATGTCTACGGCCATACTACCCTGAACACGCCCGATCCCGTCTGATCTCGGAAGCTAAGCAGGGTCAGGCCTGGTTAGTACTTGGATGGGAGACCGCCTGGGAATACCGGGTGCTGTAGGCTTTTTTAAAATTTATTTAATTTTTTAAAAAAGACCTGCTTCCTGGTTTTTTTAAAAAAAATATTTAATATTTTATTTAAAATTAAAAAAAAACCTTTTGCCTCCTTGCTTCCCCTTCCGGCCTGTCTTTCCACTTTTCCTGCAAATGGCAGCCCATGCAGGAAAATGCAAGGGTACTTTTTTCCCACTGTGAGATCGGGTGGGTTGAAATCCTTTGGCATCCGCTTGCTTAGAATGGCCCACCTGGCTTTGCACGGCAGTGCAGAAATACAGCAGCAGCAAGAGGCATGCATGGAGAGCCTGGGGGCAGGGGATGATGGGCCCCGTTTTGTAGTCCTGCTAATTGCTGAGCAGGGTATGGAGAAGCAGCTTAAAAGCCGCAGCAAAGACCTCATTCATTGTCTACGGCCATACTACCCTGAAAGCGCCCGATCCCGTCTGATCTCGGAAGCTAAGCAGGGTCAGGCCTGGTTAGTACTTGGATGGGAGACCGCCTGGGAATACCGGGTGCTGTAGGCTTTTTGTTTTATATATATACATATATACATCCATATTCAGTGGGTCAGAATGTTATGTGGCTTACCCACTTCTGGTAGTGGAGTCATTTTTTTTTTCCCTATGAACTCAAAGCATATCGCGAATTCTGTAACCAGATTAAACCTCCTTGGGTTAAAATTAATCACGGCTCTGCAACCTTGGCAACTTTACAACTTGTAGACTTGAAGTCCAACAAGTCGTAAAGTTACCAAAGTGGCAGAGCCCTGGGTTAAATGCAGTGGTAAAATCCATTTTTTTTTTACTACCAGTTCTGTGGGCATGGCTTGGTGGGCGTGGTGTGGCTTGGTGGGCATGGCAGGGGAAGGATACTGCAAAATCCCCATTCCCTCCCTACTCCTGGGGGAAGGATGTTGCAAAATCTCCATTCCCACCCCACTCTGGGACCAGCCAGAGGTGGTATTTTGATTTTGATTTTGATTTTGATTTTGATTTTGATTTTAAACTGGGATGTCTTGAATTATCTAGGACCAGAGTGTTTAGTATATTTTAATTGGTTTTTTTAACGTTTGTATTACATGTATTTTTATCGTTCGCTGTTCACCGCCCTGAGTCCCTCAGGAATAGGGCGGTATATAAATTTAATAAATAAAATAAATAAAATAAAATAAATTTGCCAGTTCTCCAAACTACTCAAAATTTCCGCTACCGGTTCGCCAGAACCTGCTGGATTTCACCTCTGGTTTAAATGCATCCCTTAAAGACCAAAGAATGGGATGGGAACGTGAACATGGGGGCCATTCAAACTTGAAAGCGAAGTTATATAATCCTTCTTGTGGGTTTTTTTTTTTTTGGGGTGGGTGGGAGGGAAATCGTTTTAGCAAGAAAAATAAATACGGCTATTGTGGGAGTTGAAGTCCAACAAGTAAAGTTGCCAAGGTTGCAGAGCCCTGGGTTAAATGCAGTGGTGAATTTTTTGACAAAAGGATGTCAAAAATTCCCTATAATATAGTATTATAATATAGTATAGTATATAATAAGCCTGAATAGGTTTTTATGGGTTTTTTAATTGTATAGCTAGGGATTTTAAATTGGGAGGGCGTTTATTTAATTTATTTTTAATTATCTTAACTTTTATATTGCGTGTTATTTTAATTTTCGGCTGTTCACTGCCCTGAGTCCCTTCGGGGAGAAGGGTGGGATATAAATCTAATAAAATAAATAAATAAATAAATAAATAAATAAATAATATAATAAATATAAGGAAGATGAGAAGAGGAAAGGGGAGGGGAAATCCCAAATTTCTAGAAAGAGATAACTTTATGAAGCGAATGGCATTTCTCTGTAATAAATATGTACACAGTTCCCAAAGCTTAGTCCTTGACTTACAGCCATTCGTTTAGTGACCGTTCAAAGTTACAACGGCAGTGAAAAAAGGGACTTTGTTTCACAATTATGACGATGCAGCGTCCCCCTGATCATGTGATCAAAATTCAGATGCTTAGCAACTGACTCTTATTTATGACGGTTCCTATGGGGTACCTTCTCACCTTAAAACATGGTTATTTCGCCTGGCTGGTTTGGACTGAAGGGGTTTTAAAGGGGATTTTAATGGTCTTTTTATAATCTTATTGGGTATTTTTAACATTGATTTTGCTTGTTTTTATTGTTGTGAGTTGCCCTGAGTCCTTTTGGAGATAGGGCGGCATACAAGTTCAAATAATAAATAAATAAATAAATAAATAAAGTCAAGGTCAGGTCTTAAAAACCGGGTTACGAACTTGTCAGCTGCAGTGGTTCCCTTAACAATTGTGGCAAGAAAAGTCGTAAAATGGGGCAAAACTCAAACGTTTCAAGGAATAACAGAAATTTGGGGCTCAATTGCGGTCGTAAGTTGAGGACTACCTGTACACACTGCTCAAAGCTTGCATAGGTAGTCCTCGACTGTTTCGTAACCGTTCAAAGTTACGACGACACTGGAAAAAAGGACTTAGAACCGTTTTTCACACTTACGACCATTGCCGCATCCCCATGGCCGTGTGATCAAAATTCGGACGCTTGGCTTCTGGCTCACATTTATGACGGTTTGCAGTGTCCCGGGGTCGTGGTGGAATCCCCTTTGGCGACCTCCTGACATGCAAAGTCAATCTAGGAAAGCCAGACTCACTTAACAACCGTGTGACTAACTTAACAACGGCAGTGGATTCACTTAACAACTGTGGCTAGAAAGCTCGTAAAATGAATCAAAATTCATGTAAGAACTATCGTGCTTTGCAACGGACGTTTTGGGCTCAAGCCCCGAATTAAATAAAAAGGGAGCAATTGTATTCATAAATCGAGGACTATATAGAATAGAATAGAATAACAGAGTTGGAAGGGACCTTGGAGGTCTTCTAGTCCAACCCCCTGCTTAGGCAGGAGACCCTACACCACTTCAGACAGATGGCAGTCCAATGTTTTCTTGAAAATTTCAAGTGATGAAGCTTCTACAACTTCCGAAGGCAACTTCTGTTCCATGGGTTGATTATTCTCACTGTCAGAAAATTTCTCCTTAGTTCTAGGTTGCTTCTCTCCTTGATTCGTTTCCATCCTTTGCTTCTTGTCCTGCCTTCAGATGCTTTGGAGAATAGCTTGACTCCCTCTTCTTTCTGGCAGCCCCTGGAAGACTGCTATCATGTCTCCCCTAGTCCTTCTTTTCATTAAACTAGACATACCCAGTTCCAGCAACCGTTCTTCGTATGTTTTAGCCTCCAGTCCCCTAATCCTCTTTGTTGCTCTTCTCTGCACTTTTTCTAGAGTCTCCACATCTTTTTTATAGTGTGGTGATATTGAGTCTACCTCGGCGTAGGTGTGCTTTGCTATGAATGAGGGGATGTCTTCTTTCCTTCTTTTGATATTTAGGCTTCCTTGCAAACTTGACTGACGCTGTCAATCAATTTTGGCCCAACGGAGCTCTCGAAAGAGAAGGAGGATGCTTAAAAATAATTCCTTTAAATTATCTTGGGGTTTTTGTGTGTGTGTGTGTGCTGGCTCATTCTAATCTTTTCGTTGTTGTCTGTTGTGCCTTTGTGCGTCATTCCTTCTTGAAGAGAAGAATGGATGAAGCCACAGAGGGCTTATTCATCAATTTCCCTCAATAAACAGATAGATATTTTTCAGGGCCATTAAATTAATCTAAGGCAACCAGAAGCGCTAAGGCAATCAGAAGCAAGTGGACTTCCTTGCTTTTTCTTAAAAATGTTTTCGCTTCTCATCCAAGAAGCTTCTAATTCCTCCCCAACTCTCAGAACTGAGACCACTAAGGTCATCCAATCCAACCCGTAATCTTGTCATGATTGAGACGTGTGGCTGCCACTTCTGATCCCATCCATTCTGGCGAACTGTGTTTTTTTTCAAGGGGATGCAGGTAGTCCTCGACTTACAACCGTTCATTTAGTGACCGTTCAGAGTTACAACATCGCTAAAAAAAGGTGACTTATGACCTTTTTTCACCCTTACAGCTGTTGTAGCATCCCTATGGTCATGTGATCAAAATTCAGACGTTTGGAAAGTGAATGGTGTTAGGAAATGACTATTACCTAATTGGTTGGGTTGGCAATATATAAACCCTCAATATAGCTTTAAGACTGCTGTATTGCATCATACTGTGTCCTGATTGGTTAGCTCTGTAGCCAACCACAGGGAGCTAGAAACATGGTTTGTTTTCTCTTTGCTGCTCTTTGCTGTTCTTGCTCTGTATGATATCTGTATGCTACTGTTTGCATATCCAGAAGAACTGATTATTGTGAATGACTACGACGACTGGTAAGAAGACTTTGTTATTGGATTAATCCTGGACTGTCGTTTTGGCTATCTCCTGCTTTATATGTGTATGACCTGGACTGTTTATTGGACTGTGCCTTACTATTTTCTGAAAGTAAACACAACTCAGTGTATCTGTGTGTGTGTTTATTCGTAACTACTCTCATTCGCTTTCATGTGCACACCCTTGCTACTCAAGGGTTACTCTGCGAATTCCTTAACAAATGGGGAAGCCAGATTCAGTTTACAACCACGTTACTATCTTAACAACTGCAGAGGTTTACTTAACATTGGTGTCAAGAAAGGTTGTAAAATGGGGCAAAACTCACTTAGCAATGGAAATGTGGGGGGTGTCATAAGTCGAGGACTTGTGTATTGGAATGGAAGCTGCATTCTTGAAAAGTGAGGAAAGATAAATTTGAAAAGTGAGGAAGAACACCAGTGTGGGAGTTAATGTTTGTTAGTTTCTTTGCTTGTTTGTAAAATTTATTGGCCATCCATCTTACCACAGGGTTAATGTTTAGAATTAGAATTAGAATTCTTTATTGGCCAAGTGTGAGTGGACACACAAGGAATTTGTCTTTGGTGCATATGCTCTCAGTGTACATAAAAAGACAAGATACATTCATCATGAAACATAAGGTACAACACTTAATGATAGTCATAGGGTACAAATAAGCAATTGAATCATACTAGGAAACAATCAATATAAATCATAACGATTTATCATGCAACAAGGTACAGTCATGCAGTCGTAAGTGGGAGGAGATGGGTGATGGGAACAATGAGAAGATGAGAAGATGAATAGTAATACAGTCTTAGTATATTATTTGACAATGTTGTGGGAATTAATTGTTTAGCAGAGTGATGGCATTCGGGGAAAAAACTGTTCTGGTGTCTAATTGTTCTGATGTGCAGTGCTCTATAGCGTCGTTTTGAGAGTAGAAGTTGAAACAATTTATGTCCATGATGTGAGGGGTCTATAAATATTTTCACAGCCCTTTTTTTGACTCGTGCAGTATACAGGTCCTCAATGGAAGGCAGGTTGGTAGCCATTGTTTTTTCTGCAGTTCTAATTATCCTCTGAAGTCTGTGTCTGTCTTGTTGGGTTGCAGAGCCAAAGCAGACAGTTATGGAGGTCAGACACAGAAGACAGACACAATAATTCCTCTGTAGAAGGTTTGACCCACAGAATAAGAGACCTGTGTCAACGTTCCAAGTAATGCACCCATAGAAAGCAGAACTCCGAGGCAGGCAGAGTCCTCAAAGAACAATTTATTGGATACATCATATTGGCACAACCGGTGAAAGCCGACTCTGAAATTCCCGCGCTTTTCACCTCATTAAAAAGTAAAAAAAATCCCTTTCCCCCCCAAGTCACTGGTCATGCTGTCCAATCAAGGGGCTAGCTGGTTGCTTGGTCACTTCACTCCTCCCCTTGGCCAGCCACCTGTGAGAATGTCCTTGGTTCCCAGGGGAAAACTTTATTGTTTTGGCTACAAACCCCATCTAGCTATTTCCCCCCTCCCTGTTTTGTGTGGCAACCCTGAGGCCTCCAAAATGGCCTCAGCCAGGTTCAGAGTTGACAACCTGGATAAATAGAGCTGAGTTTAGATGCCTTCAGCATTTTCCATTTCTCCTTCTTCTCTCCTCCATTAGGTGTCCTTTTCAGCATCGAAGTCACTTCCACCTTCTTTGCTGTCCGCAACTATTGGCGTGGTTTCTTCGCGGCCACCTTCAGCGCGTTCATCTTCCGGGTCCTTGCGGTGTGGAACAAAGATGAAGGTACCGTTGTGGTTTCTTCAGAGGTGGGATTCCCTTACCTTCCCTACTGGCTTCGCAAAATGTGAGAGCGCGTGCTTGCTTTGCTCACACGCCCCATCTTTCACGCATGCTCGGCCTTCCGTGCATGCTCTTTGCACGCGTGTGCCTTCCGGGCATGCACATGGCCTCCAAAACGTGGCTAAATAGGATGGCATTATATCCAGATGGGTGGGCAGGGCCTATCACAGTTACCGCAGCCGGTTTCCCCCGAACCGGACAGAACCAGCTGAAACCCACCACTGGGTTTCTTCCTGCAAGATATCAGATGTGGATTAAGTGGCATCCATGTGTAACCAGAATCTGGCCTGGGGAAATATTGCCAAACCATTTAATAGATCTTCTTTATTGGCCAAGTGTGATTAGCCACACAAGGAATGTGTCTCTGAGTATATATACAAACAAGGAAGTGATAAATCGAAAGTCATGAGATAGAATCGTAAATCATAAGATAGAAACAACGAAGTGATAAATCGTTAAGTCAGAAGATAAAATCATAAATCATCAGATAAAAACAACAAAGGGATAAGTCATAAGGCTCCCCCAAAAGGAGACGGTCATTGGAAAGATGAAAAGGATAATGGTAACCCAGCCTTACTACGTGGATAGTAAGGAATATCCTTAGGAATAAAACAGTGCTGTGGGAATTTAGGTGTTCAGCAGAGTGATGGCATGGGGGGAAAATGTCTTTGTGTGTAGTTGTTTTGGTATGCACTGTCCTATACTGGTATCCTGAGTGATACTGGTATCACTCTTGTCGTGTCTCATTCCGGCTTGTTCTCTTTCCCTCAGAAACCATCACGGCTCTTTTCAAAACCCGCTTCCGGCTCGACTTCCCCTTCGATCTGCAGGAGCTGCCGGCTTTTGCAGTGATCGGGTGAGCCTCGCTCGCTCGCTTATGTGGGGCCTCCGCTGCCTCTGGATAAGGACCCCCCTCTTCCCAAATCAGCGGTCCTCTCCCGCTAACCTCCCGCTCTTTTCTTTTAGGATCGCCAGCGGCTTCGGGGGAGCCCTCTTCGTCTACTTCAATCGCAAGATTGTCCAATTCATGCGTAAACAAAAAACCATCAACCGGTTCCTGATGAAAAAGTAAGGCCTGTAAAGGCCCAGGTTTGGGGTCAGTGCAGGGTCTCAACCGGGACGCAGAAAGGAAGGCCTTTCTATCACAAAGTAACTTAAGTCATTGAGCTGTAGGAAAGATTGGACTGGTATTGAAAAAGGAAAAGAGAAGAGAGGCTCACAGAGACAGAGAGAGAGGGAAAGAGAGAGAGATCAGAATGGGAAGGAATAGGGTGGGCAGCCTGAGTGGGGCAGGTGGGCTGGGCTTGAAGGGTTGAGTTTGACGGGTCCGGAGCCAGGGGCGGGCTTCAAAATTTTTAGCAAGAGGTTCTCTGCCTGGTTGCTGGGTGGGCGTGGCCATGGTGGGTGTGGCCTAGTTGGCCTCCTGTACCATGGTGGTGGTGGTGGGGTGTTTTTGCTATCCCGGGCCTCTGTAGGCTTTCCTGAGCCTCCAGGAGGGCAAAAACAGCCTCCCCAGGCTTTGGAGGCCCTCTGGAGGCCAGAAACAGGCCCATTTCCGGCCTTCCCAAACTTCCAGTACTGTGCTTGCGCAGTTTTACAAATACTAACCTTCTGTGTTACCACTTGGGAGTAACACAGCTGAGGCGTGGCAATCCGCTCTGCTGCATCAATCATCTGAGAAGATAAAGGTGTCAGGTTTCGATGTCATCTCAAATAAATTGCACTCCCAAACAATTAATCTTTGCTGAAATATTCCATTTATTGAGTACGACAGATCTGGCCCCGACTTCGTCGTAGCTGATACTAACCCTCTGACCCCCAAACCCTTTCCTTTCCATTCCCCAATTCTCATCTTCTCATTGGCCATTTTCCAAGTCAGTCTCCCCAGCTTCTGACCTCAGCCCACAGGAATGTCCCCCTCCCATCCCATCTCCTAGGGGATATTATCTACAGAGAAAATAAGTAGGTTAAAAGTCAAGCCTCGTCTCCTCCTTTTTATGGCAGCATCAGAATGCTGACAAAAGGTAAGTAAAGCGCAGAGGCAGGCAGGCAGGCCGACCTGATAGTCGGAACAAACTGGTTCTCTCCCAGCTGATCATCAGAGCTACCGGTTTGTCCGAACCGGTCCAAACCTGTAGAATTCCACCCCTGGCTCTAGGCTTTTCCAGCCTCAAGCTCAGGACTAGTAGGGGTCAGTATTTTGGCGGCCAAGCATTGCATTCAACATTGAGGGAAGACTCCCGCAAGAGGGGGACATCGCTTCCCACGTGTGGGTGAGGGTCTGCTTTTATGAATTTTTTATTGTTGCTTAAATTCCTGTGATGCCTATTTTAGGAGTAAAACTAGAGATTCATTCTGGTTTCCTCCTGAAAAAGGCAAGAAACTTAAGTCAGAGAAGCCTCCACAAATATAGGAGAACAGCAGGCAGAGCTGGGTGGCGGAGTTAAATGTGTCATCAGTTTAGAATCCTTATGTTGCCACAAACAATCTAAGCCCAGCCCTCCTTGAATTCCGTTATCTAGCACCAATTTAGCGCTGACCATTAGTTGACTAGAATTTTGTATAGGCTATTTGACTTTTGTATAGGCGCGAAATAAATCTTATGTGCTGCAATTTGAAATATGACCCCCGATCCCTTATGCCTGACAATAAACCACAAACCGTGGTGGAGGGCCAATGTGGTTCCAAGGCAGTGATGGGATTCAGCCGGTTCGGGCCAGTTTGGGCGAACCAGTTGTTAAATTACTGGCTGGCTCTGCCCTGCTCCTTCCAGGAGTCCCTACGTGCCCCGTTTTGGCTCCCAGGTAAGTGCAGGGAGGCCTACTAGGCCCAAAATGGGGCACGGGGGGATGCGGCGTGGCCCACCCCACAGCCCGTTTTTGCTCCCAGAAAGCTGCAGGGAGGCCTACTAGGCCCAAAACGGGGTGTGGGGCAGTGGTGGGTTCCAACCGGCGTTACTACCAGTTCTCTTTGGGCACACGCTTCATGCGCGATCGCCACGCGCATGCTTGCTTCGCTCGCATGCGCGCCAAACAAAAAGCGCGTTAGGTATCTGCCCAGCTGAGGTGTGGCAATCCACTCTGCCGCACCTATCAGCTGGGCTAAACAAGAAGAAATAAAGGTAGGAATAATGTGGGGGCGGGCGGGAGGGCCCAGCTCCCAGACGAAGAGAATCAGTTCGGTGACGTCACATCGTCACCACTACCAGCTCAGCCAAACCGGGCCAAACCGGGAGGAACCCACCACTGGTGGAGGGGGATGTGGCATGCCCCCCACCCCCCGTGGCCCTTTTTTGCCCTGGGAGGCTGTAGGGAGGTCTACTAGGCCCAAAACGGGGCACGGGGGGGGGGTTGGCGCGCGCCTCCCCCGCAGCCCGTTTTTGCTCCCAGGGGGATGCAGGAGGCTGAGTACTGCCTGTCACACCCCCTGGCCACGCCCACCATGGCCATGCCCACCCAGCTGGTCTTTAGGGCAGAGAACCAGATGTTAAATTATTTGAATCCGACCACTGTTCCAGGGCCACTGTTGCCTACCCCTTCTGGCCTAGGACATCCCTCCATCAACTCTTAAGTGTACAGTCAGCACCACTGGAGGGCACCAGGATTTATGGGTGAAGAAGCAGGAAGCAGAGTTGTGATGTGTAACCCTATGTTGTTTTCTTGTGGTCTCAATAGGCGCTTGCTGTTTCCTGCTCTTGTCACCTTCCTCATAGCAACGCTGACTTTCCCACCTGGTTTCGGGCAATTCATGGCAGGCCAGGTAAGTTTTGAATCCCCAAAGTAGACTTTCCAATATGCTTCATGCAGTTACAAATAGTCCTCGATTTACGGCCAAAATTGAGGCCAAGATTTCTGCTGTTAAGCAAGACAGTTGTTAAGTGAGTTTTTGCCCCATTATACGACCTTTCTTGCCACAGGTGTTAAGTGAATCACTTCTTAGTTTTTCCATGTTTTGCTATTAGATGCTCCTGGAGAGAAGTGTGATGTTTGCACTCAACAGAATACAGGTAGTCCTCAACCTACGACCTCAATTGAGGCCAACATTTCTGTTGCTAAGGGAGACATTTGTTAAGTGAGTTCTGCCTCGTTTTATGACCTTTCTTGCCGCAGTTGTTAAGTTAATAACACGGTTGTTAAGTGAAACTGGCTGCCCCGTTGACTTTGCTTGTCACGAGGTCGTAAAAGGTGACCGCATGACCCCAGGACATTGCAACTGTCAATAAATATGAGTCAGTTGTGCTAGGTATTTAAATTATGATCACACGAGCACGAGCATGCTGCAACAGTCGTAAGTGTGAGAAATGGTCATAATTCCCTTTAATCGGTGCCGTTATAACTTCAAATGGTTACTAAATGAAGTGTTGTAGGTCGAGGACTACCTGTAACAGATTTGGAAGGAACTTTGGAGGTCTTCTAGTCCAACCCCCTGCTCAAGCAGGAAATCCTATACCAGTGGTGGGTTTCAAAAATTTTTGCTACCCGTTTGGTGGGCATGGGTAGGTGGGGGGGGGAGACATGTGACTGAGTGGGCGTGGCCAACTTAATGGCCACACCCACTCAGTCACATGATACCTCCCCCCCACCTAGCCACACTCACAGGAAAAGGTATGAAAACCTCCCTTCGCCAGTCGCCCCCGTTTCCCGTCCTTTAGCAGCCCCAGGCCCTAGCCCCACTTCCTCCCCCACTACCGCCTCTTTGTTCGGGCTTCTTACCTTCTGTGGCGACTGGTCCAGAGTCCGAAGGCAAGGTGACCAGAGTTTTTGGTGGCCCCCAGCCAGTCACCGCTGCTGGAAATACCAGAGAGCCGCTTTGTGGCTGTGGCGGCTGGCTGCAGGCCACCAAAAAAGTACCGGAGGTCGCGGAAAAAGCTGCTGCTGTCACCACCATGTTCTTCACGCATGTGCATCCCATTGGACTTGCAAGGCAATGGGAGGCGTGTGCACGAAGAACCTGGTGGCGATGAACATGGCGGGTGGGGTGAGTGAGCGGCGACTGTGGGACCAGTTCGGGGGCGTGGCTAGCCGGCCATCGCTACCTGTTCGGCGACCTTGGCAAAATTTTTGCCAACAGTTCGCGTGAACCAGTGCGAACCAGCTGAATACCACCTCTGCCCTATACCCTTTCAGACAACGGGTTGTCCAATCTCTTTTTAAAAACCTCCAATGTTAGGAGAATATGCTGGAAATCAGCCAAACAATGGAGGGAGTACAGGAGGAGACTATGCTGGAAATCAGCCAAACAAAATATGCTGGAAATCAGCCAATAACGGAGGTAGGCTTGGAGGAGACTATATTGAAATTAGCCAAAAATAGTTGGTGCTCTGGAGAAGAATATGCTGGGAATCAGCCAAACAGAATATGTTGGATAATAGCCAAATAATAGAGGGAGGTATGGAAGAAAATATGCTGGAAATTAGACTAAATAAAACATGTTTTTTTGAAAATCTGTGTAACATGAAAAGTGTAATAGATGATAAGTAGGATAAAATCAAAGATAAATTGATAAAGTTTAAGATATTAAGAATCGAGGAAAGGGTCGAGAGATTAAGAATTAGATAGAACTTTGCCTTATAAAGTATAATAAAATGGAGTGGTATGGAATTTGAAATTAAGATTTGTGGTGATAAAATTGTAGGGTAAATAATTAGAACAAGAGGTTAGAATATTGTTAAAAAAAATTTTTTTGATGCTGATGGTAAAAGATATAAGGTGAAGAAGAACAAGATATAATTAAGATTGATATATAGATATAAAAATGAGTGAAAGTTAATTTGAAATTAAAATTGTATTGATATAATGGATTTGTTTAGATGAAGATGTTAGAATTTATGTTAAAACTTGTTCTTTTATGTTTTGAATTTTTATTTGTAAAAGATGTAATGGGAAATTGTGAATGGAGCTTGTTAAAGAAATGTAAGCATGGTAACCATCTATGGACCGGATCGAGACTCTGCTCTTGAAAGTTATATTTTATGTTTAAGTCTGAAAAAAAATAAAAAAATATTTACAAAAAAAAAACCAAAACCCTCCAATGTTGCAGCACCCACAACTTCTGGAGGCAAGTCGTTCCACGGTTTAATCTTCTAGCAACTGAAGCCGAAGTTCTGGCTGCTTGAATTGTAGGGCCCAGGAGAAATCCAACACAAAACTTTCTGCAGTTATTGTGCCCCTAACCTTCTCCCTTTTTCCCTTTCAGCTCACCCAGAAGGAAACCCTGGTTACCTTGTTTGATAACCGCACATGGGCCAAGCAGGGCTTGGCGGAAGAATTCGAGTTCGGTGGTGTTTCGGAAGCCTGGAAACATCCCCGGGCCAATGTCTTTGTCACCTTGGTGGTTTTCATCCTTATGAAGGTGTGTTGTGGCTTTGGACAACTCTGGATATAGCCCTGCCTCTTTCTGGTTGACTTCCCCCAATGGCATCTGGGACAGGGATGGGTTCTAAAATTGTTTTACTACCGGTTCTGTGGGCGTGGCTTGATGGTCATGTGACAATTCTTTAGGATTTAGCAGAGGTACTGGTCTACCAGGCTTTTAACTGCTTGCAGAGCTGTACCGATCTATCCATTTATTTTTGCAGGCATTGATCTACTCATGTATTTTTGCAGGCACTGGTCTACCCATTTATTTTTGAAGGCACTGGTCTACTGATTTGTTTTCTTTTAACACTGATCAGCTGTAGGGAGGCCCTTTGAAGCCCCACGGCAAGAGTTTAAACAGTTTTTTCCGTCTAGCCATCAGCTGGGACTCAGGAGGCAGCAATAGATTGGGGGTGGAGTAAGAATAATGCGGGGGTGGCGGCGCGGGGGGGCAGAACCGGTTCAGTGACATCATATTGTCACCGCTACCGGCTCGGCGGAACCGGGAGGAACCCACCACTGATCTGGAAATAGGAGCGTCTAATTTCCAAAATCTGTTGGTATTGTGGCATTCTTGGTGCTCTCCGAGCTTGGTTGTTTTCTTCCAGACATTTCATTACCCAACTAGGCAACGTCATCCGTGCTGGAAGGGAGAAGGGGTTTGTTTTTCGTTTATATAGAGTACCTTGCCCTGTCTGTGTTGGTGGGAGTGTTGTTTTCTGCTTCGCTGCTCCTTCACTGGGTTGTCGTTTACTGTTTGTTTTTCTGAGTTGGTGGTTCCCGCGATTGAGATGTTGTTTACTGATTGATCATTGCTTAGTATTGATCATGATCTCTCCTTATCTGGGTATTAGTGTTGAACAAGGAAGCAGTTGTTTGGAAGGAGATGCTTCAAACCATTTTCTCTTGCCAAACGTCTGTAGAGATTCTTAGCCATCCAGATCTTAGTTGTCCCAAAGGTGCTTTTTCAGGAGGCAGCTGGATTTTCTTGTTTTTTCTTTTGAAAGTGTTTCGCCTCTCATCCAAGAAGCTTCTTCAGCTCTGACTGGATTCCATTCAGAGCCTTGGTGGCGCAGCAGACTTAAGTGCTGTTAAGTAGCACCAGCTGCCTGCAATTACTGTAAATTCAAAACTCACCAGGCTCAAGGTTGACTCAGCCTTCCATCCTTTCGAGGTAGGTAAAATGAGGACCCGGATTGTGGGGGCAATAAACTGACTTTGTATAAAAAAGAACACCACTTAGGAGGGGCCGAAAACCCTACTAAGCAGATATATACAAAAGTATGAAGGCTATTGCTTAACGCATTGTAAGCCGCCCTGAGTCTCCGGAGGAGGGTGGCATATAAATCGAACCAATAAATAAATAAATTCCCCACCATCCAGTTAGAGCTGAAGAAGCTTCTTGGATGAGAAGCGAAACATCTTCAAAACGTGAAGTGTTAATACCACTTTATAATACCTTGGTAAGGCCACACTTGGAATACTGCATTCAGTTTTGGTCGCCACACTGTAAAAAAAGATGTTGAGACTCTAGAAAGAGAGCAGAGAAGAGCAACAAAGGTGATTAGGGGACTGGAGGCTAAAACATATGAAGAACGGTTTCAGGAACTGGGTATGTCCAGGGGTCAGCAACCTGCGGCTCTGGAACCGCATATGGCTCTTTCACCCTTCTGCTGCGGCTTCCTGTTACTCAAAATATGCGTCACAACCACCAATGTGTGACACCCACCGGCACACGATTTATTGAGCTTTTCAACCCCCGGTAGGCCAACCATGGATAAATCCAAGAAAAGAAAAGTTTCAGAAGAAAACGGAACGTTTAATTCAATTACGTATGCTAGTTTTGTGGCCGCTCAAGAAATAGTCAGGCACAGGAAGGGTTTTGTGGCTCCCGGTGTTTTCTTTTCTGTGGGAAAGTGGTCCAAATGGCTCTTTGAGTGTTTAAGGTTGCAGACCCCTGGTTTAGTTCAATGAAAAGAAGGACTAGGGGAGACATGATAGCAGTGTTCCAATATCTCAGGGGCTGCCACAGAGAAGAGGGAGTCAAACTATTCTCCAAAGCACCTGAGGGTAGAACAAGAAGCAGTGGGTGGAAACTAACCAAGGAGAGAAGCAACCTAGAATTAAAGAGATATTTCCTGACAGTTAGAACAATTAATCAGTGGAACAACTTGCCTCCAGAAGTTGTGAATGCTCCAACACTGGAGATTTTGAAGAAGATGTTGGATAACGCTCTCTACATGGGGCTCCCCTTGAGGAGCACCCGGAGGCTCCAACTGGTCCAGAATGCGGCCACGCGGGTGATTATGGGAGCGACATGGCGCTCCCATATAACACCTCTCCTGCGCGAGCTGCACTGGCTCCCGGTGGTCTTCCAGGTGCGCTTCAAGGTGTTGGTTCTCACCTTTAAAGCGCTCCATGGCTTAGGACCAGGGTATTTACGAGACCGCCGTCTGCTACCGATAACCTCCCACCTGCCAATACGCTCTCACAGAGAGGGCCTCCTCAGGGTGCCGTCGGTCAAGCAATATCGGCTGGCGGCCCCCAGGGGGAGAGCCTTCTCTGTGGGAGCACCCGCCCTCTGGAACGAGCTACCTCCCGGAATATGACTGATCCCGGATCTCCGCACTTTCCGTAAGGCCCTGAAGACGTTTTTATTTCAGCAAGCCGGCCTGGCCTGAATAGGTTTGAGGGGTTAGTTTTTTAATTGTATTGCTAGGGGTTTTAAATTGGGAGGCCGATTAATTTAATTTATTTTTAGTCATCTTAACTTTTATATTGTATGTTATTTTAATTCTCGGCTGTTCACCCCCCTGAGTCCCTTCGGGGGGAAGGGCGGGATATAAATTTAATAAATAAAATAAATAAAATAAATAAATAAATAAATAACCATTTGTCTGAAGCAGGGAGAAGGGCGGTATATTAATTAATTAAATAAATAAATAAATAAATAAATAACCATTTGTCTGAAGCGGTGTAGGGTTTCCTGCCTAAGCAGGGGGTTGGACTAGAAGACCTCCAAGGTCCCTTCTATTGTCAAAAGAAAAAAACATGACAGTCCAGTTGCCTCCTGAAAAAGCACCTTTGGGACACTTTCTCCTGCGTTAGGAAAGATGAATCAAAGGATGGGATCCACACAATCATGAGTTCTGCTTTTCTGGATAAATGACAAGCTATCAAGCTTGTAGGAGCTACTAAGAAGAAGGCTGCAATCCTAGCTTTTCTTTCCATAAAGAGAGAATATTCCCATAACAAGTTTAAGCAAACGGTCTAACAAAGAAACTGCTACGTCATGCTACGTTGGTTGACAATGAACCTTTATTAGTCTTTTATGACAGCTTGTCATTGCAAACCCAATCTGCTTGATGAGATTATGGCCGAACGCATTGTGCAACCCTCCGAATGGGCTAATTCAGTAACCAGATGAAGCAAGTCGACAAACTTGGGGAAAATTAAATGAGGCTTTTTCTTCCGGATCAGCTAGTTTTCTAAGGGCTGGGAAAGCTTTCGTCATGAGTGAACATGGAAATATGTGATTTTTTTTCCTCACGTGGCTTGAAATCACTTAAATCCTGGAAACTCTGGGCCCCGTCATTTAAATGCAGAAATAGCTAAGATAACGCACACACAAATCTAGTTTTCCAACAGAGGAACTAAGCTAGGATCTATAGATGGGTGGGCTTCAAAAATTTCAGCAACGGGTTCTCTGCCCGGTTGCTGGGTGGGCATGAGGCCTAGTTGGCCTCCTGCACCACAGCGTGGGGCCTGTTTTTGATTTCCCCAGGCTCCAGACGCTTTCCTCGAGCCACTGGGAGGGCGAAAACTGCCTCTCCCGGGCTCCGGAGGCCAGAAACAGGCCTGTTTTCGGACTTCTGGAACTTCCGGAAGACCCGTTTTTCAAAGGTGAAATGCTCTCAGTTCAGACCGGATCGCCTGATCCGGTAGCGATGGCGGCGGGTGGTTCGGAGAACCGGTAGCAAAAATTCCTGCCCCCTTCCTCCACCCCCATGCCCAGCTGAGCCATTCGATCATCAGAGGCTGTTTTTTTTAATTTTTAAAAGCATTTTTTCTACAACCTCTTCGGCTGAAGAAATGATTTTAAAAGTAAAAAAGAAAGCCTCTGACGATCAGGCAACTCAGCTGGGATCGTCAGAGGCTTTTAAAAGCATTTTTTTACAACCTTTTCAGCCGAAGAGATTGTAGAAAAAATGCTTTTAAAAATTAAAAAAAACAGCCTCTGACTAACTTTATAGATCTAGTTTAGTGGGGAGGGGAGGGACAGGACAGAAAAAGTAGTTTTATGAGTAGCATAAGGTAAAGGTAAAGGTAAGGTTCCCATCGCACATATGTGCTAGTCGTTCCCGACTCTAGGGGGCGGTGCTCATCTCCATTTCTAAACCGAGGAGCCAGCGCTGTCCGAAGACATCTCCGTGGTCATGTGGCCGGCATGACTAAAGGCCAAAGGCGCATGGAATGCTGTTACCTTCCCACCAAAGGTGGTCCCTATTTTTCTACTTGCATTTTCTACGTGTTTTCAAATTACTAGGTTGGCAGAAGCTGGGATAAGTAATGGGAGCTCACCCTGTTATGCGGCACTAGGGATTCGAACCATGGAACTGCCGACCTTTCGATCGACAAGCTCAGCGTCTTAGCCACTGAGCCACCACGTTCCTTATGAGTAGCATATCAGTGTGGAAAAAAAAAAACCGGAATAAGAAGTTGTAATGATTGAAGTGGTATAAAATGATTGCAGAAGGCAGGAAAGCATCTGGAGGGAGGGAAGGAAGGAGACGGATGTGAAATTAAAATTAATATCTCAGTCAGATTTGATCGTTGGAAGACAAATAGAACGAAGGGATAAAGTCAAGAGCCCTTCAGTTAATCCTAGATCACGAGATGTGGATTAACTAAGCCTCTTTGATTGCCATATTAAGATAAATGATGACAAAGTTAAAATAATGAGAAGCCTGAGACAGAAATCTTTATCAAATTTGGATGGATTTTATAGTTTATCTCAATTGCAATTGACTATAATACAGGGGTGAAATGCTCCCAGTTCAGACAGGATTGCCCGATCCGGTAGCGATGGTGGTGGGTGGTTCAGAGAACTGATAGCAAAAATCCCTGCCTGCCCCTCCCCCCCATGCCCATCTGAGTCGCGTAATCATCAGAGGCTTTTTTTTTAATTTTTAAAAGCATTTTTTCTACAACCTCTTCAGCCGAAAAAATGCTTTTAAAAGTTTTTTTTTAAAAAAAGCATCTTATGATCCTGCAGCTCAGCTGGGATCGTCAGAGGCTTTTAAAAGCATTTTTTTTTACAACCTCTTCGACCGAAGAGGTTGTAGAAAAAATGCTTTTAAAAGTTAAAACTTTTAAACTATCCAGGGAGCCTGGATAGCTCAACAGACAGAGCACTGTAATTTAACACCAGCTGTCTGCAATTAAAGTAAGATCGAATCTCACCAGGCTCAAGGTTGACTCAGCCTTCCATCCTTTCTAAGGTAGGTAAATTGAGGACCCAGTTTGTGGGGGCAATAAGCTGACTTTGTATGTGTGCGCATGCGTAGAGCTGCCAGAAAACAAGAACAACTCAGAAAGCAGGGTCGACTTGGGAGTAAAGCCACACCTTGGAGGTGAGTGGCCCCTCCCATAGGAAACAAAAGAGGAGCGAATGGGGAGGGGGCTTTTGCAGGAAACAATTCATTCGTTCGGTCGTTTCAAGAGTGGAAAGTTCTGTTTGTGACTCTGTGCCAAGTTTTGCCTTGTACTGCGTTTGGAAACTAGTTACCTGGCAGCTTGCCAAGCGAGATAAGGTCTGTGTTGATAAACATTCCTTTGAAAAACTGTTTGGGCAGGCCTTGATGACTGTGAATGAAAGGAATTCACAGTCGTCTAAATAAAAGAAGTTTTGCCGGGACCAAGACCCGGCTTTTTAAGGGAGCCTAGGTCAGAACACATTGCTGTACCGCCTGCCTCCCTCAAAGAGAGACTCCATTCTTTACTGTCGCAAGATCGCAAGGGGCGATGATGCGACCCGGAATTCTGTGACCGTCATAAATGTGAGCTGGTGGCTAAGCACCTCAATCGTGATCCTTTTGGGGCCACTGCGATGGTCAGTTCATTAAGTGGCAAAGACCAGTTGGAGGTGACTTTTTTTTTCAGTGCTTGTCGTAACTTCAAATAGTCGCTGGACGAAGGGTCGTAGGTCGAGGACTACCAGTGCAACCAACGGGCCTGCTGGCTGGAGGCTAATGGGGATTTTAGGCTAATCCCCCTGAACGACTCCCAACCAGGGAAGCCAGCATAGAGAATCTCTCCCTCCTGCTAATCAACATTTGTCTTTCTGTCTTTCTTCAGTTCTGGATGTCGGCTTTGGCGACCACCATCCCTGTGCCTTGCGGGGCGTTCATGCCCGTCTTTGTCATTGGTAAGTTCAGCCCCTGCGCCCTCTTCTCCCTCTTTCTTTGACGCCCATCTTGGAGCTGCATCTTTTCTTGATATCGCCCTGTATTTGAATCCTACTTTTCCCAGGCAAATACAGATAGTGCTAGTCCTGGGAGAATGGAATGGAATAGAATAGAATAAGAAATGGAATGGAATGGAATGGAATGGAATGGAATAAAATGGAATGGAATGGAATGGAATGGAATAGAATAGAATAGAATAGAATAGAATAGAATAGAATAGAATAGAATAGAATAGAATAGAATAGAATAGAATAGAATAGAATAGAATAGGTGAAATCCAAATTTTTTTACTACCGGTTCTGTGGGCATGGCTTGGTGGGCATGGGCGTGGCTTGGTGGGCGTGGCAGGGGAGGGATATTGCAAAATCTCCATTCCTTCCCCACTCCTGGGGGGAAGGATACTGCAAAATCCTCATTCCCTCCCCACTCCAGGGAAAGGATACTGCAAAATCCCCATTCCCTCCCCATTCCTCGGGGAAAGATATTGCAAAATCTCCATTCCCTCCCCACTCCTGGGAGAAAGATATTGCAAAATCTCCATTCCCTCCCCACTCCTGGGGGAAAGATATTGCAAAATCTCCATTCCTTCCCCACTCCTGGGGGAAAGATATTGCAAAATCTCCATTCCCTCCCCACTCCTGGGAGAAAGATATTGCAAAATCTCCATTCCCTCCCCACTCCTGGGAGAAAGATATTACAAAATCCCCATTCCCTCCCCATTCCTCGGGGAAAGATATTGCAAAATCTCCATTCCCTCCCCACTCCTGGGAGAAAGATATTGCAAAATCTCCATTCCCTCCCCACTCCTGGGGGAAAGATATTGCAAAATCTCCATTCCTTCCCCACTCCTGGGGGAAAGATTTTGCAAAATCTCCATTCCCTCCCCACTCCTGGGAGAAAGATATTGCAAAATCTCCATTCCCTGCCCACTCCTGGGGGAAAGATATTGCAAAATCTCCATTCCCTCCCCACTCCTGGGGGAAGGATACTGCAAAATCTCCATTCCCTCCCCACTCCTGGGGGAAAGATATTGCAAAATCTCCATTCCTTCCCCACTCCTGGGGGAAAGATTTTGCAAAATCTCCATTCCCTCCCCACTCCTGGGAGAAAGATATTGCAAAATCTCCATTCCCTGCCCACTCCTGGGGGAAAGATATTGCAAAATCTCCATTCCCTCCCCACTCCTGGGGGAAGGATACTGCAAAATCCCCATTCCCTCCCCACTCCTGGGGGAAGGATACTGCAAAATCCCCATTCCCTCCCCACTCCTGGGGGAAGGATACTGCAAAATCCCCATTCCCTCCCCACTCTGGGGCCAGCCAGAGTCGGTATTTGCCGGTTCTCCGAACTACTCAAAATTTCCACTACCGGTTCTCCAGAACCTATCAGAACCTGCTGGATTTCACCCCTGGGGTGGTGGTCTTGTCTTGTGGGAAGGGAGCCAGTGGCTTTCCTTTGATCTCCCCCAGACCCAGAAAATTGGTTTCGCCTTCCTCCCAAGAGCAGAGAAAGTCCATCACCTGTCCGTCTTCTCCTTTCCCAGCCTTCTGATTGTTCCTCTCTTTGCAACAGGGGCGGCTTTTGGGAGGCTGATGGGTGAGAGCATGGCAGCTTGGTTCCCCGATGGCATTCACACGGACAGCAATATCTACCGCATTGTGCCAGGGGGTTACGCAGTGGTAGGTAAGAGGCAATTTTTCTTCTATTTCCCCCCAAAAATTCAGGAGGATTGATTCCGTCGGTACAAGCGCAAAGCCACGGGCTTCACCAACTCAGTTAAACAATTAGCAGCTACATTGACACAAAAGTTTGGTGGGTCTATTTCCGGGGCTGCAAGAGAAAGAGAAAGAAGGTTAAAATAGTAAGAAAGAAAGAGAGAGGTGTTTCAATGTTGCAGTGTTACAGGGGAGAAGGAGCCTCCGCCCTTCAGTTTCACAAATGAGTGGAGTGAGATTCAAACTCTTGGGGACCTCACCTCAATGGCATCACTAATAAAAGTTTTAACCATTTTTAAGCTGGTTTTAAGGATGGCAGGTTGCAATTATTAATTGTGTTTAACTATTTGGTCACATGCGAGATGGGTGGCCATATAAGTTGGGTGGGTAGGTAGGTAGGTAGGTAGGTAGGTAGGTAGGTAGATAGATAGATAGATAGATAGATAGATAGATAGATAGATAGATAGATAGATAGATAGATAACCAGTATGTAGATGGATGCATGGATGGAGAGAGAGAGAGACAGACAGACAGAAAGACAGACAGAGGATAGATGATGGCTTGATAGATACATAGATAGATAAATAGATGATAGATAGATAGATAGATAGATAGATAGATAGATAGATAGATAGATAGATAGATGATTGATAGATAGATGATAGATGATAGATAGATAATAGATAGATAGATAGATAGATAGATAGATAGATAGATAGATAGATGAGAGAGAGAAGATATAGATGAGAGAGAGATGAGAGAGAGAAGATAGACAGATAGATAGATGGATGATAGTAGGTAGATAGATAAGTAGATGATAGATAGACAGACAGATAGATAGAACCACAGAAGAGCCGTGGTTTCACAGTGGTTAGAATGCAGTATTGCAGGCTGACTCTGCTCACTGCCAGGAGTACGATCCTGACTGGCTCAGAGTTGACTCAGCCTTCCATCCTTCCGAGGTCGGTAAAATGAGGATTCAGATAGTTGGGGCCAAATACACCGACTCTGTAAACCACTTAGAGGGCTGTAAACAGTGGTGGGATTCAAGTAATTTAACAACCGGTTCTCTGCCCTAATGATTTCTTCCAACAACCAGTTCACCAAACTGCTCAGAAAGTTAACAACCGGCTGATTGGCGCGTGCAAATGTGTGGCAGTAACCAGAAGACTTGCTGGCTGGCACACATGCGTGTGCTGGAAACCAGAAGTCCTTTATCCGGCGCGTGCATGCCCCCTGGGAAACTCATCTTCCTGGTCGTGGCCCTGACGCTCCTTTTTCGGCACTTGGTGCGCAGATGTCAGTGATGATGTCAGGGTGGGTGAGCGGAGCTTCCCACCGCCATTACTACCGGTTCGCAAGAACCGGACCGAACCGGGAGCAACCCACCACTGCTCCTAATGCAGAAAACGATCCTGCTCTTCACTGACACTGCTCCCTCCTTTCCTCCCCAGGTGCAGCTGCCCTCTCTGGGGCCGTCACCCACACGGTCTCCACCGCCGTCATCGTCTTCGAGCTGACCGGCCAGATCTCGCACATCCTGCCGGTTATGATTGCGGTGATCCTGGCTAATGCTGTGGCCCAGAGTTTGCAGCCTTCCCTCTACGACAGCATCATCCGGATCAAGAAACTGCCCTACCTGCCGGAGCTGGGTTGGGGACATCAGGAGTAAGTGTCCGTGGACGTGGGAGAGATCCGTACTCAGGGCTGGGATGCTGTGGGGAGCCAGATGCAGACCACACTGAATAATGTGGCCATGGGGGCGCAGAATTGCAGGCTAATTCTGCCGATTGCCGGCAGTTCGATCCTGACCGGCTCAAGGTTGAATCAGCCTTCCTTCCTTCCTTCCTTCCCTCCCTCCTCCTTCTTTCCTTCCTTCCTTCCTCCCTTCCTCCTTCCTTCCTCCCTCCCTCCTTCCTCCTTCCTTCCTCCCTTCCTCCTTCCTTCCTCCCTCCCTTCCTCCCTCCTCCTTCCTTCCTTCCTTCTCTCCCTCCCTCTCCCCTTCCTTCCTTCTTCTTTCCTTCCTTCCTTCCTTCCTTCCTTCCTTCCTCCCTTCCTCTCCTCCCTCCTCCTTCCTTCCTTCCTTTCTTCTCTCCCTCCCTCCCTCCCTCCTCCTTCCTTCCTTCCCTCCTCCCCTCCCTCTTTCCTTCCTTTCTTCCTCCCTCCCTTCCTCCTCCCTTCCTCCCTCCCTTCTCTCCTTCCTTCCTTCCTTCCTTCCTTCCTTCCTTCCTTCCTTCCTTCCTTCTTTCCTTCCGAGGTGGGTAAAACGAGGACCCAGCTTCTTGGGGGCAATATGCTGACTCTGTAAACTGCTTAGAGAGGGCTGTAAAACACTGCGAAGCAGCATATAAATCTTAAGTGCTATTGCTACTGCTAATGCACATACTATCCAAAGCTGATGGAAGCTGTTCTGACCTAGGCTTCCCAAGAGCATGAAGCAGACTCCTCGTCCCGATAAAACCTCTTTTATTTAGATTAAAGGGAATTCCTCTCCAGCAAAGTCCCGGCCAACAGTTTTTCATGAGATTTCACAACTACAGATCTTTATCAGGCTTGGAGAGTTGCCAGGCCGATATCTTCCAAATGCTGCACGCTGTAGCAGCAATTACTTGGCAAGAAGTCAGGAACAGATCTTCACCCTAATGAATTGAACTAATTGTCTCCTGCAAACTCCCCTCTCCTTCGCTCCTCTTTATTCCCTCTGGGAGGGGCTATTCACCGTCCATCTGTGGCTTTACTCCTGAGTTGGCCCTTGTTCCTTAGCTGCTCCCTTTTCCTGGCAGCTCTGCACCTGCGCACACTGGGAACAGGATCCAGCCGTTCTTCTGTCTCACTGATATCTGACGCCGAAGGCAGCTGATAGCTGGCATACGGCCCTGGCCCCATCTCTGCCTCCAATGTAGAGCCCTCATCAGAGCCTTCCCCAGACTTCAGGACTGGCCCATGGTCCTCCCCAACCTCCTCACTGTCTGAGTCTGCTGCCAGCTCTGCTGGCCACTGGCGAGCCACAACAAGCTATATGGTACAAAACAGAGTCAGAACAAAAGAATTTGAAGGGACCTTGGAGGTCTTCTAGTCCAGGGGTCTCCAGTCCCAGTCCATGGATGGGTACCGATCTATGGCATGCCAGCAACCAGGTCACGCAGACAAGCAAAGCCCCATCTGTGGGATGCAGGTCTAGTCTAACCCTCTGGTTTTTCTGCCCCAGCTACGGACCCCAAAGAACGCAGCACACACAAACTCTATACAAAGCTTATTTTACTCAAATAACTTAGTCTTTATCAATCAAAAGCTGTTAATAAACTGTCTTAGCAGCCTACCAGAATTCTAAGATAAGGTAATCACAGTCTTACTAGAGTTGGCAGAAAGCCCAGAAGCAATTTTGCAGAGAATCCAGACGCGAAGGAGATTGAACTAAAGTTGTTCCCTACAGCTTGCTGCAAGCGGCGTTCCTCCTTAAATAGGCTAAGGGAGTGGCCAATTAGCCCCAAGCCTTACTCTCGAGGAGACCTCCTCCTGAGGAGCCACTCCTGCCTTTTGGCAGCTCTGCACGCCCGTGCATTGAGAAGAGGCTCCTCCTCTTCGTCCTCTTCACTTAAGGGAGCTTCTGGAAGTTCTGAAGGCCCTGGCTGAATCCCTTCCTCTGGCACCACATCTTCTCCAGCCTCCTCACTGTCCGACTCAAGTGCCAGCTGCACAGGCTGCTGGCGCAGCACCACACCAGCCTCCTCGTTGTCGGAATCAGCAACAATCTGCACAGGCCGCTGACGGGCCACAACATCTGGTCCGCAGAAAAACCTTTCTCCATGGAACTAGTCCCTGATGCCCAAAAGGTTGGGGGATGCTGTTCTAGTTTAACCCCCTACTCAAGTAGGAAACCTTACACCAGCAGTCTCCAACCCAGCGTACTGGTGGGGATGGCAGCAGGAGGGTAGGGAGAGGGGATGATTTTCTTGATTTATTTGGCACTCGTCTGCCTTGGGACTCACTTTATTATTCCTTATGGGAAAAAATGTATTTGTTACTCATTGTTTTTGGTACTCATCGTGCCTCCCGGAACCAATTAAGGATGAGTACCGAGGTACCACTGTAATTTTAATCAGAAGAAATGAATGCCTGAAGCAACCTATTTCACCCTTTGAAACCTGCCCCTTTCTAGTGTTTGAAAATTTTGGCTACACTTATCACAACACGCTATAAACATCTGTGAAGGGGTGATATGGGTTGAATTATCCACCTCTGTTTTAAAGAGCAGTGCCATGCTTGTAATGTCGTACTCTTCGGCAATATTAGACGAAGATGTAGCAAATGCATTCACATAACACGCCGACCTTGGTTAGCATTAATCTACCGTATTCTTCGCTGGTGGCGAAGAGCCGGAGGGCCTTGTTCCAGTGGGACTGCATCATGGCCTGGAGCTGGCTGACATTGAGTTGGCCATGCCCACCCAGTCACATGACCACTTAGCCACGCCCACCTAGCTGGTCATTAGGCAGATCATATTAGTGGTCCGCGGGATTTAAAATTACGAATTTAGTAGTCCCTGAGGTCCGAAAGGTTGGGGACCCCCGGTTTAATGCATGGGTAATATCCAGAGAGTAGGTTAAATCAACGTTAATTGTGTAAATCCAGCCTGCTTGTTTGCATTTTCAGGAAGTACAACGTACGCGTGGAGGACATCATGGTGCGTGACGTGCGTTATATCACACTGAACTGTAGGTACCGCGATCTTCAGGATGTCTTACACAGCACCAAGATGAAGAGCCTAGCTCTGGTGGAATCAGCCGGTAAGAGAAAAGGATGGGCAGGCAGGTGGGGAAGTTCAGGAGTTGTAGAACTTGCCTTTTGCAAGCAAGAACTAAATACCCCCACTCTACTTTTTACAACCAGGAATGGAATGGAATGGAATGGAATGGAATGGAATGGAATAGAATAGAATAGAATAGAATAGAATAGAATAGAATAGAATAGAATAGAATAGAATAGAATAGAATAGAATAGAATAGAATAGAATTCTTTATTGGCCAAGTGTGATTGGGCACGCAAGGATTTTGTCTTTGGTGCATATGCTCTCAGTGTACATAAAAAGATAAGATACATTCCTCAAGAATCATAAGGTACAACACTTAATGTTAGTCATAGGGAACAAATAAGCAATCAAATCATACTAGGAAACAATATAAATCTTAAGGATACAAGCAACAAGGTTACAATCATACAGTCCTAAGTGGGAGGAGATGGGTGATAGGAACGATGAGAAGATTAATAGTAATAGTAATGCAGACTTAGTAACTAGTTTGACAGTGTTGAGGGAATTATTTGTTTAACAGATTTATGGCGTTCGGGAAAAAACTGTCCTTGTGTCCAGTTGTTCTGGTGTGCAGTGCTCTATAGTGTCGCTTTGAGGGTAGGAGTTGAAACAGTTTATGTCCAGGATGTGAGGGGTCTGTAGATATTTTCACAGCCCTCTTTTTGACTCGTACAGTATACAGGTCCTCCATGGAAGGCAGGTTGGTAGCCATTGTTTTTTCTGTAGTTCTAATTATCCTCTGAAGTCTCTGTCTGTCTTGTTGGGTTGCAGAACTAATAGCAATATCACTTAGACTTATATACCACTCCATAGTGCTTTACAGCAGTGGCCCCCAATTTTTCAGGCACCAGGGATCGGTTCCATGGAGAGAGGTTTTGTTCCAACCCAGCTCCCCGAACATGACAAACCCTCTGTAGTTAAATCAATGATTCCTTTATTAAGAGTGCCAAGAGCCCCAGCAAAATGTCTCTCTCACAACAGGCTAACAAGTCTGCCCGGCAGGGAGAAGAATAGTTGTCTGCCACATCTATTCATCTTCACCTCCTGCCTTTTTTCCCCAGAGCTAGGGTGGGGCTTCGCTAGCAGCGATGGCTCTTCCTGCCCAAGGATTGGCCCACAGATTTCCACTGCTCTCCTCTCCTCTGCCTTCTGTGCATCCGTGTGTCAGGCACTGGACCCAGCTAATCCTCTTCCTCCTCATCAGTCACCTCTGAACCTGAGGACTGCTGACTCTCTCCATCTGAGGGCTGACGGACGGCCCAGGCTCCGCCTCTGTCTCTCTCTCTCTGACAGCTCGATTCGCTCTTCCCCCTCAGAGCTCTCAGGTTGCCTTGATGGCGACCCTGACTCCCACGCCGCCTCCTCATCTGATTCGGTGTGCATGCGAAGCTCCGTTTGCGCAAGTGGCGGACACACATGCAAAACCATCTCTTCTCCCCCACCCCTCTGTTGTGACCTAGGCCCAAGTAGTTATTACCAGACACAATCAGTCCTAAACAAACATATTTTATTAGAACAGCTGAGAATTACTTCATTCTCAGCGTAGTCTAATCTAAGTCCAAAACAAATTCTTCATAAACAGTCCTTCGGCCTTATCACCAAACTTTGTCTACTTTGGCACCCTGCCAAAGGCTTTTCTTGGCAAAAGTTCAGAAGCAAGAGACGCTGACAAGAAGCAAATGTAGCAACGTTGCTTTCCTACAAAGATCCCAAGAGCCGTTGCTGCTCTTTTAAGCCTTCTGGGAGGGGCCAATCATTTCCTGGCCTTACTCCCGAGCTGTCCTTTTTGCTTTAGCTGCTCTTGCCTTCGGGCAGCTGTTCGCATACGTGCACTAGGAACAGGCTCCTCCTCTTCCTCTGCCTCTCTGCTGTCTGCCTCTGGAGGCTCCGGAGTCAGCGCATCGCTCCCAGATGGCCCTGGCCCCATCTTTGCCTCTGACGCAGAGCCCTCATCCGGTCCTTCTCTTGACTCCAGGACTGGCCCATTGTCCTCCCCAGCCTCCTCACTGTCCAACTCCGCTGCCAGCTCCGCCGGCTGCTGGAGGACCACAATACCTTCTACCGCCACCACTGCCGGTCCATAGAGCCAGAAAGTTTGGGGACCACTGTCCTACAAGGAAAAGCTTATGAAGGAGAATTGGAGATGCTGGCTGGGGAATTTTGGGACTTGACCCACACATCTTACTAAGGTTGAGAAACATTGGATTAGCACATCAGTTGTTTTTTTTTTTATGGCTTCCGATGTTGCGTCTCCCAAATGGGCAGGTGCTTAAACGGAAGCATCGGCGCCTAAACATCAATGCGCGTGTACAGCCGCGTGCATTTCCCATGGTGACAAATATAGATTCCCCCCAGTTTGTCCCAATGCCTCTTCCAAAGGAGCTGATGCAATTGCTGTTTTCCTAATGCTTTATCGATTGGTGAGTCAACCGAGCAGCTACTGACATCACCGAGCCCAAATTATAACAACATCAAAAGGCTGCACGTTGTCGCTGAATTGGCTGCAAAATTAGAGAGGAGAAACGATCCATTCAAATCATAATTGCCGACGTGATATTTTTGAAATTCCTTTTTAGATCAAGCTTGATTTGTGGGGGTTTTTTTTAAAAAATATTATATAGCCAGAAAGACATCGTGGCAACAAAGGTAGTTGCATTTGACTTCCCCTCTCGAGTATTATTTCTTGAGCATCCTTAAGGATCCTTAAGGATGTTGAATACTCTCAACTGGGGAGACTTCATCAGTTGGGTTCACACAACAAATTGAACCAAGTCAGCTAAAGGCCTTGTGCCTGCATCTGCACAACATGCTGAATTTGAATAAACGTCTATGGAGATTCTCAATCAAGGTGCTTTTTTTAAAAAGAAGGGCAACTGAGCTGTTTTTTCCTTCGGGAAGAGATGAAAATGTTTCACTTCCCACCCAAAAAGCTTCATCTTGGATGAGAAGCAAAACTCCTTCTCCTTCTCCTCCTTCTTTTCCTTCTCCTTCTTCTCCTTTTCTTCCTTCTCCTTCTCCTCCTTCTTTTCCTTCCCTTCCTCCTCCTCCTTCTTCTCCTCCTCCTTCTTTTCCTTCTCCTCCTCCTCCTCCTCCTCCTCCTCCTCCTCCTCCTCCTCCTCCTCCTCTTCCTCCTTATTCTCCTTCTTTTCCTTCTCCTCCTCCTCCTCCTCCTCCTCCTTCTTTTCCTTCCCTTCCTCCTCCTCCTTCTTCTCCTCCTTCTTCTCCTTTTCCTTCTCCTCCTCTTTCTCCTCCTCTCCTCCTCCTTCTTTTCCTTCCCTTCCTCCTCCTCCTTCTTCTCCTCCTTCTTCTCCTTTTCCTTCTCCTCCTCTTTCTCCTCCTCTCCTCCTCCTTCTTCTCCTTCTTTTCCTTCTTTTCCTTCTCCTTCTCCTCCTCCTCTTCCTCCTTATTCTCCTTCTTTTCCTTCTCCTTCTCCTCCTCCTTCTTCTTCTCCTTCCCTGACTCCTCCTCCTTCTCCTCCTCCTCCTTCTCCTCCTCCTTCTTTTCCTTCTCCTTCTCCTCCTCCTCCTCCTCTTTCTCCTTCTTCTCCTTTTCCTCCTTCTCTTCCTTCTTCTCCTTCTTTTCCTTCTCCTTCTCCTCCTCCTTTTTCTTCTCCTTCCCTTTCTCCTCCTCCTTCTCCTCTTCCTCCTTCTCCTCCTCCTTCTCTTCCTCCCTCTTCTCTTCCTTCTTCTTCTCCTCTTCCTCCTCCTCCTCCATACAAAACACTCCAGTTGCCTTTTTTCTAAAATCACCTCTGAGACCAAATTTAAATAGTGTTAATCTTGGTTTGTGTTTAATAGGCTGAACCCAGCCTATTAACCACAAATTAATTTATGGTTCTGGGTATCGTTTAATCTCAGAAATTGGTTATTTAAAGAATTAGGCTAAACATGTTGCGTGCCTGTTCTGCTTCTGTTACAAAATATATGTTATGATTGTTAATCATCCTTTGGGACAGAATCTCAACATTTTCAGCAAAATCTTTCCCAGGTTTAAGCATCATTGACCAATTGTCCTTCTTTTCTTCTTTCCCTCCTCCCTTCCTTCCATTCTCCCTCAGCCCAACCCCTCACAGAGTTGCCACTGTGGTGAAAATAGGAGAAAGAAGGAGTATTAGATATGTTGACCACCCTGATTTATTTATAAAAAAAAAAAATAACAATCAATTCAGTGATGCAGTGGATGTGATGTGCCGGTGCCTGGAGGCCGTGAGGGTCTGGATGGGAGTCAACAGGCTCAGACTTAACCCAGACAAGACCGAGTGGCTGTGGGTATTGCCTCCTAAAGACTATGTTGATTGTCCATCCTTGGTTCTGGGGGGGGGGATAAATTGTCCCCCTCAGAACGGGCTCGCAATTTGGGTGTCCTCCTAGACTCACAGCTAAGATTAGAGCAATATCTGTCAGCTGTGGCTAGGGGAACCTTTGCACAGGTTCGCCTGGTGCACCAATTGCGACCCTACTTGGATCGGGAGGCTCTCCTCACAGTCACTCATGCCCTTGTCACCTCACAGTTAGATTATTGCAACGCGCTCTACATGGGGCTACCCTTGAAAAGTGTTCAGAGACTACAGTTGGTCCAGAACGCAGCCGTGTGAGCAATTGTGGGTGCACCTAGATACACCCACATCACACCAATTCTCCGCGAGCTGCACTGGCTCCCTATTGGTCTCCGGTCACAATTCAAGGTGTTGGTTATTACCTTTAAAGCCCTACATGGCTCAGGGCCAGGCTATCTTCGAGACCGCCTTCTACCGCATAGCTCCCAGCGACCGGTAAGATCCCACAGAGTTGGTCTCCTCCGGGTCCCGTCAGCTAAACAATGTCGGCTGGCAGGCCTGCGGGGGAGGGCCTTCTCTGTGGCTGCCCCAGCTCTCTGGAACCAGTTACCTCCTGAGGTCTGGACCATCCCCACCCTATTGGCCTTCCGAAAAGCGGCGAAGATCTGGGTTTTCCAGTAGGCCTGGGGCCGTTGATCTCGCTGTTGCGATCTAGTGAGATCAGGCCATGAATGGTGTGAATGGGTTTTAATGTTTTAATTTTTAAATGTTTTTATAATGGTTTTTTAAATGCATTGTAAGCTGCCCTGAGTCTTCGGAGAAAGGCGGCATATAAATTGAATTAATAAATAATAATAATAAATAAATAAAATAAATACAGGTAGCCCTACGACCACAACAGAGACCCAAATTTCTGTTGCTAAGTGAGACATTTGTCAAGTGAATTTTGCCCCGTTTTGCAATCTTTCTTGCCGTTGTTGTTAAGGGAATCACTGCAGTTGTTGGTAACTCAGTTGTTAAGTGAATCTGGCTTCCCCATTGACTCGTGACCTGCAACCGTCATAAATACGAACCAGTTGCCAAGAGTCCAAATTTTTTATCACGTGACCACGGCGATGCTGCAACGGTCCTCAGTGTGAAAAAGCTTAAGTCAACTTTTTTCAGCGCCATTGTAACTTTGAACGGTCACTAAATGAGCTGTTGGAAGTCGAGGACAACCTGTATATCTTGAGCACCGGCTTGCAGAGAGCTGGCATAGAAAATGATTATTTCTTGTTGAGATGCAACACATAGGGACTCAGAATGCTGGCTTACATAAGCTCTTGGCCTGATTCAGGTTTTAGACTACTTTTGGATGTTCTTATCCATTTCCTCTGTTTTTCCCATCGTGTTTTGCTTCCTGCACTGGCATAACAGAGTTCCTTTTCAGCTGGGTTTCGAACTGCATCTGCTCCCCTCTTACAAAAACAACAACAGCAACAACAACAAAACGAACAATTGCAGTCCTGTGCTGTATTAGTCATCCAAATTAGTAGTTTTGCCATGTTTGGCTTAGTCTGCATCTCACAGTAAAAAGAGCCAAAAAGGGACAGGAATCGTTCCTTAGCTTCTCCTCCGTGTGGCTACGACATTTTTATTTTATTTTTTTTAATTTTTAAAAGCAAAGACGGTAAGAAAAGTGGAGATCTCGAGGGACTGAATCCTGCATAGAAAACTCTTCCGTTTAGGGAACAATAAAAATATCCAGTGTGTTCCACCATCTGGAAGGCTGCCAGATCAATTCGGTGGTTGTGGAATAGAGAAATGGAGATAGCTGAATTTTATACCGTAATCCCGGCTGGGGAATTCTGGAAGTTGAAGCCCTCACAGGTTAAAGGTGTTGAGGTTGAGAAACTCCGCAGTAAAATCTCTAATCACCCATGGTTTCCCTGACCTCAACTAGAGTTCTTGTCTTCCTTCCTTCCTTCCTTCCTTCCTTCCTTCCTTCCTTCCTTCCTTCCTTCCTCATTTATCTCCTTCCTTCCTCATTTATCTACTCCCTTTCTCCTTCCTTCCTTCCTCATTTATCTTCTTCCTCACTCCCTTCCTCTCTTGTTTATTTCCTCCCTCCCTTCTTCCTTTCTTCTTCCCTCCCTCCCTCCCTGCTTCTTCCCTCCCTTCCTTCCTCATTTATCTTCTTCCTCCCTCCCTCCCTCCTTTCCTTCTTCATTATATCTCCCTCCCTCCTTTCCTCCCTCCCCCTTTTCCTCCTTCCCTCCCTCCTTTCCTTCCTTCCTTCCTCATTTATCTCCTTCCTTCCTCATTTATCTACTCCCTTTCTCCTTCCTTCCTTCCTTCCTTCCTCATTTATCTTCTTCCTCACTCCCTCCCTCCTTCTTCCCTCCCTTCCCATTTATCTTCTTCCTCCCTCCCTCCCTTCTTTCCTTCTTCATTATATCTCCCTCCTTTCCTTCCTCCATCCTTTCCTCCTTTCCTCCCTCCTTTCCTTCTTTCCTTCCTTCCTTCCTTCCTTCCTCATTTATCTTCTTCCTCCCTCCCTTGTTGATTTCCTCCCTCCCTTCTTCCTTTCTTCTTTCCTCCCTCCCTCCTTCTTCCCTCCCTTTCTTCCTCATTTATCTTCTTCCTCCCTCCCTCCCTCATTATATCTCCCTCCCTTTCTTCCTTCCTGGGTTATAAATGTCCATCTAAAGAGCCGCGGTGGCGCAGTGGTTAGAGTGCAGTACTGCAGGCTACTTCTGCTGATCCCCAGCTGCCAGCAATTTGGCAGATCGAATCTCACCAAGCTCAAGGTTGACTTACCCTTCCATCCTTCCAAAAGTGGGATTGTTGGGGGCAATACGCTGGCTCTGTAAACCACTTAGAGAGGGCTGTAAAAGCACTGTGAAGCGGTATATAAGTCTAAGTGCTATGGCTATCTATGTCTTTATGCATAGTGAAGACTCTGTGCCCAGGCCTGCAGGCCTATAAAATGTAGGATATATGTTGCCTCCATAAATATGTTGCCTCCAAGAGCTTTGGTAGTACAGTGGTTTAAAGCACCCTGTTATTAAGAACAGCTGCCTGCAATTACTGCAGGTTCGAATCTCGCCAAGGCTCAAGGTTGACTCAGCCTTCCATCCTTTCTAAGGTAGGTAAATTGAGGACCCAGTTTGTGGGGGCAATAAGCTGACTTTGTATAAATATACAAAAGAATGAAGGCTTTTGCTTAGCGCATTGTAAGCCGCCCTGAGTCTCCGGAGAAGGGTGGCATATAAATCAAATTTTTAAAAAAAAGTATTTTCCCACTTAGTTTAGGGATCCGCAAGCTCGTGGGTTTGATCATCACTCTATGTATCAGATGTTGTTTAATAACTTCTAGAGTTTTTTTTTTTAAATCTCCCTGAGCAAGCAAATGGGAGAGGTAATGGGATCTTGCTGAAGCGTCCCTAGTCAGTTTTCCACCCGAATAAATACTTTGATCTTGACTAATGCAAAAGTCTAAAAAAAGAAAAAAGATCAAAGAGAAATAAATGCTGATTCTGCTGGGGGTACCTAAGAAGCAAAAGTGGAGATGAAAGTGCAGTCAAAAGGCTGCACTTGTGATCTGCAGTGCGTGTGGCAAGTGTGTTTTCCTGCCTAAAAACATCCTGAGGTATATTTGCAACAAATACAAGCTTGTATTCATCTTTGATGAAACATTCAAAGGGCTTCAGCAGCACATGGGCATCCTTCAACTGGAGAAGAGGATAGTGATTTATCATTTCAAAGAATGGAATGGAATGGAATGGAATAGAATAGGAATAAGAATAGAATAGAATAAGAATAGAATAGAATAGAATAGAATAGAATAAGATTAGAATGAATAGAATAGAATAGAATAAGAATTAGAATAGAATAGAATAAGAATAGAATAGAATAGAATAGAATAAGATTAAAATGAATAGAATAGAATAGAATAAGAATTAGAATAGAATAAGAATAGAATAGAATAAGAATTAGAATAGAATAGAATAAGAATAGAATAGAATAGAATAAAATAAGAATAGAATAAGAATTAGAATAGAATAGAATAAGATTAGAATGAATAGAATAGAATAGAATAAGAATTAGAATAGAATAGAATAAGAATAGAATAGAATAAGAATTAGAATAGAATAGAATAGAATAGAATAGAATAGAATAGAATAAGATTAGAATGAATAGAATAGAATAGAATAGAATAAGAATAGAATAGAATAAGATTAGAATGAATAGAATAGAATAGAATAGAATAGAATAGAATAGAATAGAATAGAATAGAAGAAAATGAGTAGAATGGAATGAAATAGAATAGAATAGAATAGAATAGAATAGAATAGAATAGAATAGAATAGAAGAAAATGAGTAGAATGGAATGAAATAGAATAGAATAGAATAGAATAGAATAGAATAGAATAGAATAGAATAGAATAGAATAGAATAGAATAGAATAGAATAGAATAGGAGTGGAGTGGAATGGAGTGGAAACTGGAAAGGACCTTGGAGGTCTTCTAATCCAACCTCCTGCTCGAGCAGGATACGTTCCCAGACAAATGGCTCTCTGTTCTGTTCTACTCTACTCTACTCTACTCTACTCTTAAAAGAAATGAAGCACTTATAATTCTGGAGGCAAACTGTTCCACTGGTGAATTGTCCTCACTGTTAGAAAGTTTCTCCTTAATTCCAGGTTGCTTCTCTCCTTGGTTTAGCTTCCAATGGATTCGTTTCCATCCATTGTTTCTTGTCCTGCCCTCTGCTGCTTTGGAAAATAAGTTGATCCCCTCCTCTTTGTGGCAGCCCCTCAAATACTAGAAGACTGCTATCATGTCCCTCCTAGTCCTTCTTCTCTCTAGATTAGCCAGACCCAATTCTTCATATGTTTTAGCCTCCAGGCCTTTAATCGTCTTAGTTGCTCTTCTCTGAACTTTTTCCAAAGTCTCAACCTCTTTTTTGTAATGTGGTGCCCAAGACTGGATGCAAGTATTCCAGGTGTGGCCTTACTAAGGTTTTATAAAACGCTACTAATACTTCACATGATTTTGATTCCGCAAACGAATGTCTATCACAGAAAATAAGATAAATCACATGTCTCCATCAGATTTTTGGAGAACCTTGCTTTGGTCAGATCCGGTGGTAGGATTCAAATAATTTAACAACCGGTTCTCTGCCCTCATGACCGTCTGGGTGGGCGTGGCCAGGAGGTGTGACAGGCAGCACCCCCCGGGAGCAAAAACAGGCCGTGGGGAGGGAAGTGCCACTCCCCCTCGCGCCATGTTTTGGGCCTAGTAGGTCTCTCCGCAGCCTCCTGGGAGCGAAAATGGGCCGCGGGGTGGGTGGGCGCGCTGTCCACCCTGCGCCCCATTTTGGGCCTAGTAGGCCTCCCTGCACTTACCTGGGAGCCAAAATGGGGCGCGTGGGGGACTCCTGGAAGGGGTGGGGCAGGGCAGCCAGAAATTTAACTATCTATTCGCCCGAACCGGCCCGAACCAGCCCGAACCGGCTGAATCTTACCACCAGTCAGGTCCCAGCTTGAGTGGGGCGTCTGGTTTTTGGTACCATATTTAAAAAAAAAATATTTTGAGAAATTGGGTCGTGTTCTGAGACAGACAATGACATCGGTCAGGAAATTAGGAATTGAGAACGCTTTCAGTCTTGAGGAAAGAGTGAGGGCAACTATTGGCTCGCATTTGCAGTTATCTCTGAATATAACGGAGGAGCTTTAAGCCCGATGACTTCAGATTTGCTGTCAAAAGGACAGGAAGCTATCCAGTTCTCTGCAGCACCATTGTGTGCGCAGTTCAACTTTGCCACAGTCCTTGTAACAGCCGTTTGGCCTTTCGGAGGAACAAGCAGAGTTACATGTCATGCGCAGCAGGGGGTTAGGGGAAATAACTGCACACTGCAACAATTCGTAGTGGCGGTTGCAAGTGCTGTGTGCCAACATTTGAAAGGCAGCTGTGCCTGACCTCCTAAGCAGAATAAAGAAGGTTGCATTTGCATTGCATTTACATAGCACCAGAGGTTGCTGGGAAAAATAGCTCACCAGAAATTTAAAAGAACTGGGACTTTATCCAGTGGATCAAGCTAGTTACAGTATGCTATGGGATGCGAGTAAAGCGTATATGAGAGGGGTACTCATTTATATGAACTCTAAACATAAACAGAATCGACAAAAGAAAAGACTCGAATTGGAAGTAGAAATAAAGAATAAGGAACAGCTACTCATTAAAAACCCAACAGATGAAAGAATATCTGGTGCTATAAAACTTTTGAAAGATCAATTTCAAATGCTCTTGGCGGAGCAAGCTGCAACAAATTTACAATATGCGAAGCATAATACGTTTTGTAATGCTAATAAATCGGGAAGATGGTTGGCCTACACCTTAAGGAAGAAGCAGAGTATACGGACTATTGAGAGTATTGATATTGGAGGGAAAGAAATTTCTCAACAAAAATTGATTAAAGAAGTCTTTGTAGAATACTATACTAAATTATATGCCAAAGATGATATACAGAATGGACTTATAGAAAAATATTTAGAAGAGAAAAGAGTCTCAAAAATTACTAGTCAACAAAAAGAAAGAATGAACTACCCTATAACAGTTGAGGAAATAATTGCAGCAATTAAACAATTGAAAACAGCTAAAGCTCCTGGAACAGATGGATTGACTGCAGTGTATTATAAAACTTTACAAGCAGAAATGGTGGAACAACTTAGAGACTTATTTTGCAATATACAACAAGGGGGTAAAATACCCCCATCATGGAAATCAGCATATATTACTTTGATACCAAAAGAACATGTAGGTCCTAAAAAACCGGAAAATTATAGACCAATATCTCTTTTAAATAATGACTATAAAATTTATGCAAAAGTATTAGCCAACAGATTGATGCCAGTAATTCAAGAGGTGATTCATGATGATCAAGCGGGATTTATCGAGGGCAGATATATGAAGGATAATGTAAGGCAAGTAATAAATTTACTGGAATATCTTGAGAAGAATAAACAGATCCCTGCAGTGCTGGTCTTTTTGGATGCAGAGAAGGCCTTTGATAGAGTGGATTGGAATTTTCTAGTAAAGACTTTGAAAAAGATGGACTTTGGGGACCAATTTATACAGGCGATTTCGGCAATTTATCAAGAGCAAAAGGCACAGATTATTATTAATGGAAGTTTGACAACAGAGTTTAAAATTGAAAAAGGAACAAGACAGGGATGCCCGTTGTCCCCACTTTTATTTATTTTAACACTAGAAGTCTTGTTAAATACAATACGGGACTCTAATATCTTGAAAGGTATAAAGATTAGGCAAGAGGATTACAGAATAAAGGCATTTGCAGATGATCTGGTTGTTACCCTATCACAACCAATGGAATCAATAATCTTGATGAAGGACATTATACAAGATTATGGTAAAGTTTCAGGTTTCAGATTGAATCCAAAAAAGACTAAAATGATAGTTAAAAACATGACACAAGATCGCAAACATGAGCTTGAAAGGAGGGCAGGTTTTGAGATTGTACCTAAGGTAAAATATCTAGGAGTTCAGGTTGCAGAATCAAACATGAAATTGTTCCAAAATAATTATGAGGTGTTGTGGCGAGAGGTGCAGAAAGATATGGAGACTTGGAAAAAACTGCAGCTGTCTCTACTTGGAAGAATAGCAGCAGTTAAGATGAATATTTTGCCAAGATTTCTTTTTTTGTTTCAAATGATTCCAGTGCTTAAAAGTGATAAACAATTGAAAGTTTGGCAATTTGGAGTGAATAAGTTCGTCTGGAACGAGAAGAAGCCGAGAGTGAAATTGAAAATTATGCAAGATGTTCCAGAAAGAGGAGGTCTTAAACTTCCAAACCTACAGCTATATTATGATGCAGCAGCTTTAACTTTAACAAGTGATTGGTTTGGAAGTAAAAAGGCTGGAATATTGAATGCAGAAAGTTTTGATCTAGAATTTGGATGGCACGCTTACTTATTTTATGATGACAAAGTTGATAAAATATTTAAAAGTCATATACTTAGAGACTCTTTGATGCGAGTTTGGAAGAAGCACCGACTCAAATGGGATTATAAAATACCGCTATGGTTGGATCTTGGTCATACCTTGTGGAATACAAATATAATGTCACTCGGGGGGTTTTTATACAAAGAGGTTCTTTTTACAGATGCGGGCAGATGGCAGCTGAAGAATTTGCAGACACTGTTGGACGAAGGGATTAATTTAACTTGGTTACAATATAATCAATTACAATTGAGATGGAAAGAGGACCAAAAAATTGGTATTATGTTGCATGAGGAAGAATTGGTTAGACATATAAGAGAGAAAGGTCCAATGCATATTAAAAGGCTTTATAATGTTTTGCTAGAAAGAGATTCAGAAACTGAATTAGTTAAAGACTGTATGATTAAGTGGGCACAAAATTTTGAAGAACCAGTGATGTTGGAAACATGGGAAAAAATTTGGGTCCAGAATGTTAAATTTACACAGTCGCAGAATTTGAGGGAAAATTTTTACAAAATGTTTTATAGATGGCATCTAGACCCTAAGAAACTGTCGTGTATGTATCCTAATGTTCAGCCAAAATGTTGGAGGTGTGATTGTACAGATGCTACATATTTTCATATTTGGTGGACCTGTAAGAAAGTTAAGGCTTTTTGGATAAAAATTTGGTGGGTTATGCAGAATGTTTTGAAGAAAAAAATTCAATTTTCTCCACAACTGTTTTTATTGGGTATAGCTAAGGGTTTTACAGTGGATGAAACAAAGTTGATTTTGTATATGATTACAGCAGCGAGATTGTTGATAGGTAAATATTGGAAAAATGTAGCTTTGCCCACCGTTCAAGAATGGACTTTGAAGATGGCCAGTTTCGCTGAGATGGCGAAGATCTCAGCATATTTAAAAGACCGCTCACAAGAGACTTATGAATGTGAATGGAAAAAATGGATAGATTATGTGCAGAACAAATATCAAACTAGGAAGTATCAAATAGCTTTTTATTGATAGTATTATATTACATTAAGATAGAAATATTTGAACTATGTGAAGATGAAAAATGATATGGGGGTTGGAGGGGGTTTAAAGTTCAAGGTTTTTTTTTTTATATAAAGGGGATAATGATGGGGTACATTCTATGGAAGTCCGGGGGGGAGGGGAGGGTTAGGGGGGGTTAGGGAGGAGGGGTTGGCGAGCTTGGGGTGGGTTAGGGGGGTGAAAACGGGGTGAAAATGTAATTGTAAAACTTTTACAATAAAAAAAAAAAAAGCTAGTTACAGTAGAACCAGTAGTGAAATCCAATTTTTTTTACTACCGGTTCTGTGGGTGTGGCTTCGTGGGCATGGGCATGGGAAGAATACTACAAAATCTCCATTCCCACCCCACTCCTGGGGGAAGGATACTGCAAAATCCCCATTCCCTCCCCACTCCTGGGAGAAAGATATTGCAAAATCTTCATTCCCTCCCCACTCCTGGGGGAAAGATATTGCAAAATCTCCATTTCCACCTCACTCTGGGGCCAGCCAGAGGTGGCATTTGCCGGTTCTCTGAACTACTCAAAATTTCCGCTACCGGTTCTCCAGAACCTGCTGGATTTCATCCCTGAGTAGAACCTCTGGTCACAAACATAATTTGTTCCATAACTTTGGTCACAAACCGATTTGGTTGTGACCTGAACCTAATTTTGGAAATTTGGCGCTTACAAAAAAAAAAAGGCGCGGAAGGGGAAATCGGCCACAGGAAAAAATAGTTGTGGATTTTTAGATCAGAACCCGATTTGCTCATAATCAGAAGCATTTGTGACCAGATGATTCGACTGTACTTGGGAACTGAGTCACTATTTCAATTTGCATTGCATTTGCATTGCACTAGAAGTTGCTGGGAGGACTGGCTCACCACAACTTTAAGAGAACTGGGATTTTATTCAGTGGATCAAGCTAGTTACTTGGGAACTGAGTCACTGGTTGCATTTGCATAGCACCAGAATAACCAGAGTCGGAAGGGACCCTGGATGTCTTCTAGTCCAACCCCTTCTGGATTATTTCAAAAACATTCGAGAATTATCCTATTTTCAAATTCTCCCACTCTGTGGATCCAGAAATGGTTGACTTTGCCCAGCACGATAAGGTGGAAATCAAGCTTAACGCGCCAAGGAAGCTTAGCGTGCAGGCGAACGTGTCTCCTAATCTTTATCTGATTCGCTTAAACACAGCTGCGTATTGCTTCGCCATCTGTCCTCGGTCCATAAAATAGATTCGGTTTGCTTCCCTCTGCAGAATCCATGATCTTGCTAGGATCCGTGGACCGTACTCAGATTGGCGCCCTCCTCCACGACCAGCTGAGCTACGTTCGCCGCCGGCAGTTTATGCAGGAGAAAACCCAGCTGGAGCACCGGGTCCCTGAAAAGAGCCAGGAAAACAAGGAACCGCACCACGTACCGGACACAGGAGTGCGCTTTCAGGTGACCAGGGGGCCTTTTTACACCCACGGTGTCTCTGCCAACAACTTTCGTCTTGTAAAGAACTCAAAACCTGTCGAACGCCAGGGAAATCGGGAGATTCAGGCAGCTCCGAGGAGTGTAAAGATTTTTTTTGCAAGCTTAAGTGCTCTACAAAAATCTGAGCTACTAACGGTCAAGGGAAATGAAGGCATTCATGATGGGCTGGGTTTAGAACTCTTGTGGGCATGCAGGGATTCATGACTGATGACGCGTTTGATCCCTCCCTCGCGCTCAGCCTGGTTATCTCCTAAAAAACCATTGGAAAAAGAGAAACACACAGTCACCTTCTGTCATCCTATTAAGGTGCAGAGTAACTGTCAGGCCTCCTGGGTAACCCCGACAGGAGATACAACCAGATGAGCTAATTCTACTTTAAAGCAGTCCTCTAATTTTGACCATCATGAAGCCTGCCCGTCACCATCATAATGAAGGACAGTTGTAAATCAGGTCACCCATGTGACTGACCCAATCTTATGACCTTTCTTTGCAGGGGTCGTTAAGCAAACACGGCAGTCATTAAGTGAGCTAACAGTTTGCTACAGGCCGATTTTGCCAAAACCCAGAAGCTAATGCCCGTTTTCAGCCAAACCATCGTAATTGTCCGTAAACCGCCTAGAGTTGCTGTGAGCGAGTAGGCGGCTGTATAAATACACTAAAATTACAAACTATTCTAAAAATACGAGTTCCAGGTATATTAGTAAAAAAAAGAAGCAGACATACTGCGAACTCCGGAACTTAAGATTTTAAAATTTAGTAAATTAAAATAAAAGAATTTTATTTTAATTTACTAAATTAAAATAAAAGAATTTAGTAAATTAAAATAAAAGCTTAATAAAGCTTAGTAAAATAAAATTTTAATTCTTTTAAAATTTTAAAATCTTAAATTCCGGAGTTCGCAGTACGTCTGCTTCTTTTTACACACTAAAATAAATAAATAAATTAAATAAATAAGTAAAAGGCTATCATATGACTGTGAGACACTGCAAATGGTTTTAAATATGGTTGCCAAGTGCACAACGTACGGTCATACGACCACAGGGAGAGGGGCAGCCATTAGAACTTTGAATCTGGATAGTAAGTACCCCCCCAAGGAGGTCCGTCATAAGCCGTCATAACTCTGAACGGTCGCTAAGCGACAAGTTAGAAGTCGAGGACTACCTGTCTTGCAAAGCTAGTTAAGAGGATCTTGCAAATCTGAAGGTACAAATCTCCTGTCTCCATTTTTAAGCACCTGAACAATTAGATGGTTCAATCCTACCAGGTTTCCCCCGAAAATACAACCTACCCTGAAAGTAAGTCCTAGCTTGATTTCTACACATGTGCCCAATATAAGCCCTACCCTCGGTGGTCCCATGTAACACCATTCCTGTGTGAGCTGCACTGGTTCCCAGTGGTCTTCTGGGTGCGATTCAAGGTGTTGGTTGCCACCTTTAAAGCGCTCCATGGCATCGGACCTGGATATTTACGAGACCGCCTTCTGCCTCTGATAGCCTCCCACCGACCAGTATGCTCCCACAGAGAGGGTCTCCTCAGGGTGCCGACGGTTAGACAGTGTCGACTGGCGACCCCCAGGGGAAGAGCCTTCTCTGTGGGGGCACCTGCCCTCTGGAACGAGCTGCCCCGGGAGATTCGTCGGATTCCCGACCTCCGTACCTTTCGCTGCGCCCTTAAAATGCTATTATTCCATCAAGCAGGGCTGGCCTAAAATTTTATGGGAATGGGTTATTTTATTTTAGATGATTGGCCAAACTATTGAATAATTTTAAATTGTTTTTAAGTTTTATATTGTTGGTTTTTATTTTGGCTGTACACCGCCCTGAGTCCTTTTCGGGAGAAGGGCGGTATAAAAATTTAATAAATAAAATTAAATTAAATAAATACCCTCAAAATAAGCCCTAATTAAGACCCTGCCCACTCCAGGGTGCATGGCAGGGGTGAAATGCTCCCGGTTCAGACCAGTTCGGAGAACCGGTAGCGATGGCGGCACGAAGCTCTGCCCATCCGCCCGGTCATCGTTACTTCCTGGTTTTAACCAGGAAGTAACCAGTTTTTTGCCCTCTGCGCATGCGCAGAAGGGTTTGCACATGCGCACTTCCAAACCGGTTGGGAAGGTAAGTAGATTTCACCCCTGGTGCATGGATAAAAATTAAGCTAGGGTGGAGATGATGGGGTGGAGCTGCCTTACTACTTACCTTCAGACAGTTACAGCCAGGCCTCGTACACCTCGGCCCATTTCTTCTGCAGCCGGCAAGGCCTTCCTGAAGGCCTCTGCAGCTGATAACAGAGCTCCGGATCGAGGCCTTCAGAATTATTTATTTATTTATTTATTGGTTCGATTTATATGCCGCCCTTCTCCGGAGACTCAGGGCGGCTTACAAGGCGTTAAGCAATAGCCTTCATACTTTTGTATATTTTATACAAAGTCAGCTTATTGCCCCCACAAACTGGGTCCTCATTTCACCTACCTTAGAAAGGATGGAAGGCTGAGTCAACCTTGAGCCTTGGAGAGATTCGAACCAGCAGAAATTGCAGGCAGCTGTGTTAATAACAGGGTGCACTAAACCACTGTACTATCAAGGCTCTTTTGCCCCCCCCCCCCAAAGTGGTGTTCTTTTTTATATACCAAGTCAGCTTATTGCCCGCACAATCGGGGTCCTCATTTTACCTACCTCGGGAGGATGGAAGGCTGAGTCAACCTTGAGCCTGGGGAGATTTGAACTCGCAGTAATTGCAGGCAGCTGGCAGCTAAGTGCTACTTAACAGCACTTTAGTCCACTGCGCCACCAAGGCAGAAGGAGTTCCTGAAGGCCTCTGACAGTGAAAAGGAGGCCAGGGGCAATGCACACATGTGAGGTGAGTCAGTGGAGGACATCCTCCCCCCTCCTCGAAAATAAGACCTGGTGACTTTTTTTGGTGGCAAAAAAATTGATAACACCGGGTCTTATTTTCGGGGAAACACAAGGTGAGTTTCTTCCTCTAACCGTCAAGCCACTGAGGGCTCCTCTCCCTCTTATCTGACTAGGTGGCTCAACGGCTAAGACACCGAGCTCGTCAATCAGAAAAGTCGGTGGTTCTAATCCCTAGTACAGGTCTCCTGCGTGAGCAGGGGGTTGGACTAGATGACCTCCAAGATCCCTTCCAACTCTACTGTTACCGTTACATTCTCTTATCTGATTATTTTCCTGGGGAGCTTCTCTTTCCCTCATTCCTCAGAGTCTTTCTCACAAACCATTAAGCATCCGAGCTCGAAGTCGTCTCCCTTGCTAATTTCTTCTTCTTTTTCTTCTTCTTCTCCAACCAGATTGGGCCAGAGGAATCCCCCTCCTTCCTCCCTCCGCAGAGCGAACCTCGTAAACCCCTGAAGCCGGCTCTGAAACGGGTCCCCAGCACTTTATCAGACAATCCTTCAGGTAACCGAAAAAACCCTTTTGCTCTATTCCCCTTGAGTTCTCCACATTTCAATGTAAACTCCCTCTCCTTACTGGAGCACTGGTGTTGTTACCTACTTAGGTAATGAAACGTCTGCGAGAAAACAACCAAGCTCAGAGGGCACCAAGGAACGCTTGTGTCAACCCTGAGCTACAAATATTCCCCTTTTTTTGGTGCAATGCAAACTGTACCGTTTTCTCTTAGAGCAGTGGTCACCAACTGGTGGTCCGTGGACCACTGGTGGTCCCCAAGAACATTTTGGTGGTCCGCAGAAAAATTATTTGCATTTTTGATATTGCACTAAATCAGGGGTCCTCAAACTACGGCCCCTGGGCCGGATACGTGCAATGAACGTTTGCATTGCTGTGGAGATTCTCCCCCTTCGGAGTCTTTTTGTGTGGGTCGGAGGGGGACAGAAATTCTGACTCGGGGTCTGCTTCGGCCTCCTGGTGAGGGGCTTTGGGCGAAGGCTGGAGGGAAGCGGTGCTGGTGGCGAAGAGCCAGAAGGCCTCGTTCCAGTGGGGCTGCATCATGGCCTGGAACTGGCTGACCATCTCAGCCCACTGAGCCTCCAGGTGCCGGTACCTGGCCTTGCACTCCCGCAGGTCTTCTCTCTGCTTGGAAAGCCTATGCTCCTAGTCCTCAGTGAGGTGCTTCTGCTGAATCTCCTTCTCGGTCAGATCCAATTTGAACTGAGCTGTTTTGCCAACTCTTTCTCATGGTGGCTGCTTAGCTCCAGCAACTGCTTCCTGTTGGGGCCGTAAAGAGCCCAGGCGGGCAGGCGAGGAATGGCTGGGAGGGGAGGGGTGAGTAGAGGCCGGCGAGGCGCCCCTCGACGTGAGTGACATCGAGTTGACCACACCCACCCAGCCACCTAGCCACACCTACCCAGCCGGTCATTAGGCAGATCATATTAGTGGTCCGTGGGATTTAAAATTATGAATTTAGTCGTCCCTGAGGTCCGAAAGGTTGGGGACCCCTGTCTTAGAGGGTTTTCTCTTAGTCTGGTTCCCAAACTGCCCTCATTGCATTGGTCTCTAAAAGTGGGCTTCAGGTTTCTAGTCCTCTGCACAATACAGGTAGTTCCTGACGTACGACATTTCATTTAGTGACTGTTCGAAGTTACAACGGCACTGAAGAAAGTGACTTATGGCCGTTTTTCACACTTAACGACCATTGCAACACGACCGGTCATTGTGATCAAAATTATCGACGCTTGGCAACCGACTCATAATTATGACGGCTGCAGTGTCCCGGGGTCATGTGGGGATCCCCTTTTTGCGACCTTCGGACAAACAAAGTCAGTGGGGAAGCCAGATTCACTTAACAACCGTGTTACTAACTTAACAACTTCAGTGATTCACTTAGCAACTCTGGCAAAAAAAAAAGCTATAAAATGGGGCGAAACTCACTTAAGAGATGTTTCACTTAACAACAGAAATGTTGGGCTTAATTGCGGTCGTAATTTGAGGACTACCTGTATGGCATTTGGATCCTCCCCCAGGTACTCTCTGAATAATTATGATGTCTCTCTCTTCCTCCCTCCCTCCCTCCCTCCCGCTTTCTCTCGCTTTTTTTCTCTCTCTCTCTCTTTCTCTCTCTTTCTCTTTCTCTCTCTTCTCCCTCTTTCTCTCTCTCTCCCCCCCTCTCTTTCTCTCTTTCTCTCTTTTTCCCTCGCTCTCTCCCTCCCTCTCTCTTTCTCTCTTTTTCTCCCTCCCTCCCTCTCTTTTTCTCTCTCCCCCTCTTTCTCTTCCTTTCTCTCTCTCCCTCTCTCTCTCCCACCTCTTTCTCTCTCTCTTTCTCTCTCTTTCTTTCTCCCTCCCCCTCTCTCTTTCTTTCTCTTTTTCTATTTCTCCCTCCCTCTCTCTTTTTTTCTCTCTCTCATTCTCTCTCTTTTTCTCTCTTTCTTTCTCTCTTTTTCCCTCCCTCTCCCTCCCTCCCTCTTTCTCTCTTTTTCTCCCTCCCTCTCTCCATCCCTCTCTCTCTTTCTCTCTCTCTTTCTTTCTCCCTCCCTCTCTCTCTTTCTCTCTTTTTCTTTTTCTCTTTCTCTCTTTTTCCCTCCCTCTCCCTCCCTCTCTCTTTCTCTCTCTTTCTCCCTCCCTCTCTCTCTTTCTCTCTATCTTTTTCTCTCTTTCTCTCTCCCTCTCTTTCTCCCCCTCTCTTTTTCTCTCTCTTTTTCTCTTTCTCCCTCCCTCTCTCCCTCTCTTTCTCCCTCCCTCCCTCTCTCTCTTTTTCTCTCTCTCTCTCTCTTTCTCTCTCTCTTTGTGGACAGCTGGGACAACTGAGACGGCAGGGATGACCTTGCGGAACCTTTTTTGTGCCAACGCCTCAACAGCAGAGTCCGTGGAGGTGAGCTCCCTGTTTTTAATCCTCCCATCCTTCTCTCTATCTTTGAGCCAAAAAAACCCCACCATCTTTACTTCCCAGGCCGCTGCTCGCTCCCTAACATGGCAGACTTGTCCCTGCTCCGCCATTCCCCTCCTGAAATTATGTTCTCTCTCCCTCCCGTTTGTTTTGTTCCCCTGGTAAAAAATTAAAAGGAGGAGAATCCGGGGGCATCCGAAAAGCACAAGTCGAAACGCGTCCGTATTTCCGTGGTGGTAAGTGTGGGCCAGCCGCCCCGTATCCATTCCTCTCCTCTCCTTCCAAAAATCACAGGAACTAAAAACTAGAGTGGCTGTAGAGGATTAAAACTGTGCTGAAGGTTGGGGGGTGGGAGGTGTTTACAGGATTTATAAACACCCCAATTCAAGACAATTTGGCTTCTGGGATTCACACATGCCTAACTAGGCGACTTAGAAAAAATCTGCCTGTTTATCCGTATAAACTCTTTTGGCAAAGTTTAGTATTAACCTTGTATTCTTTCCGACCTTCGATCTAAACCAGTGTTTCTCAACCATGGCGACCTTCAGATGGGTGGACTTCAACTCCCAGAATTCCCAGCCAGTTTGGTTGACAATGTCTCGTTTTTCTTGCAAGAAACATATGAAAGAGATTTTTCTTATTTATTTATTTTTAATTTTTTTTTTTTAATTTATATACCACCCTACTCCCGAAGGACTCAGGGCGGTGAACAGGCACAAGATAAAACACAAAGAATACAACAATTTAAGAGCAGAAGTAAAATCGAATTAAATCAATTTAGCCCAAGACAAATTTAAAACCCCAGGTTAAGAACAAATTAAAATTTACATTAAAATTTACATTAAAAAGAGAATGGGAGAGGTTAGGCCAGACCAGCCTGGTGAAATAAAAAGGTCTTGAGAGCGTGGCGGAAGGTGCGTAGATCCGGGATCCTCCGTATCTCCGGGAGGAGCTCGGGCCCATGGAATGTATTTTCCAGAAGAGCTCAGTCTTTATTAAGATGTAGACCAAGAGTCTCCAACCTTGGCAACTTTAAGCCTGGCGGACTTCAACTCCCAGAATTCCCCAACCAGCTTTGCATGGAGGACTTCAAACTCCCAGAATTCCCCAGCCAGCTTTGCTAATGCAACCTTCGGCTGTATTGACGGAAGCATGGACTTCAACACCCAGAATTCCCTAGCCAGCTTTGCCTGGAGGACTTCAACTCCCAGAATTCCCCAGCCAGCTTTGCCTGGAGGACTTCAAACTCCCAGAATTCCCCAGCCAGCCTTGCTAATGCAACCTTCGGCTGTATTGACGGAAGCATGGACTTCAACACCCAGAATTCCCTAGCCAACATTCTTTAAGATGGGTGGACTTCAACTCCCAGAATTCCATGCTGGCTGGGGAATTCTGGGAGTTGAAGTCCACGCATCTTAAAGTTGTCACGGCTGAGAGACCCTGTTCTATATTACAGATCTTTGTTCGCATAACATCGTGCAAATAGGTTTAGCTGTGCCTTTGGTTCTTCGCACATCCTGGCCAACCCATCCTTAGGCTGACCGGTACTATCCTTATCATTAGAAGAAATCTGGCATATGGCACAGTTGTGTTAATTTTGATAAGCCCTTCCTAAAGTTTCCGAGGTTGAAAATCACTGATATTATAGATAATAACTTGCCGATTAACGTGAGTCCATATCTTATCTTCAGATTAACAAGCACACACAATGCACACTTAATTATGGCATATAAATAGGACTCAGAGTACATATACAGTAAAGCACCTAATGTTGGAAAAAATCCACCTGGTTTGAGCTTTCAAAAAGCATTGAGCTCAGTGATGGGTTGCCCCCGGTTCAGACCGGTTCTATAGAACCGGTAGTAAAACCGGAGGGAGGCTCCGCCAGGGGTGAAATGTAATATTTGTTACTACCGGTTCTGTGGGTGTGGCTTGGTGTGTGTGTGTGGGGGGGGGGTAATGTGACTGGGTGGGCGTGGCCATTTTTTTTTAAAACAAAACTTTTCAAAGCATTTTTTCTAATGCTTTGAAAAGCCTCTACCGATCAGGCAACTCAGCCGGGATCGTCACAGAGGCTTTTTAAAAAATGCCTCTCTGCTGATCAGGCAACTCAGCTGGGATCGTCAGAGACTTTTCAAAGCATTTTGTTTACCACCTCTTCGGCCGAAAAGGTTGTAGAAAAAATGCTTTTAAAAGCCTCTGACGATCCCAGCTGAGCCGCGCGATCATCAGAGGCTTTTTTTTTTTTTTTTACTTTTAAAAGCATTTTTTCGGCCGAAGAGGTTGTAGAAAAAATGCTTTTAAAAGTAAAAAAAAAAAGTCTTTAATGATTGTGCTGCCCAGCTGGGCATGAGGGGGTGGGCAGGGATTTTTGATGCTGGTTCTCCGAACCACCCGCCTCCATCGCTACCGGATCGGGCAATCCGGTCCGAACCGGGAGCTTTTCACCCCTGCCCTGATGTCATCAGAACGCTTCCGTGCCTGTGGCCCCCTTGCAAACTGGTAGTAAAGGTAAGTAGAACCCACCCCTGATTGAGCTATCCAACCTTTCGTTGACATTCTTTGAGCTGATTTTCTGGGACAATTTGTACAGGAAACCCAAATTCAGCATTGTTTAGAGAAAAATATAAACTTCCCCTAATATGCTGCCTTTTAGCTCAGGCGATTTCAAAATGTCTGGATTTAAAAATCTCAGAATTCTGGCACGGGAATTCTGGGAATCGAAACCCAGCCATCTTAAAAGCAATTGAGAAATGCTGTTCTAATGTACAGGCGGTCCTTGACTTATGACCCACAATTGAGCTCAACGTTCCAGTCGCTAAGCTTGTTAGGTGAGTCTTGCCCCGTTTTATGACCTTTCTTGACCCCGTTGCAAAGAGAATCACCGCCGCGGTTAAGTTAATAACTCAGTTGTTAAGCAGATCTGGCTTCCTCATTGCCTTTGCTTATCAGAAAGGGATCACGTCACGTGACTCCGCCCGGGACATTGCAACCGTCATAACTAGGAACCGGTTGCCAAGCGCCCGGATTTTAATCACATGGCAGCAGTCGTAAGTCGTACGCTGCAATGGTCGTAAGTGTGAAAAACGGTCATACATCACTTTTTTCAAGTGCTGTTCTAACTTCGAATGGTCACTAAATGAATGGACGTAAGTCGAGGGCTAGCTGTATGGCCACAGTCCAGTACCTTCAGCACAGTTCCGCCTCTCGTTTTGATTGTGTTTTGGTGTTAGCGGTAGCTCACAACAATTCGCTCCCTTCCTTTGACAGACCAGTTGATTTATTAAAAGCCACATCCTTTGGAACAGCCAATCCTAAACATTGCTTGCCTTCATCCCTGCCTCCGAATTGCTAGCTTCCCTGCCTCGCTTCCATCTTTCTCTCCTCAAAATAAATCTGGATCGTGAAAGTGATTTTGGGTGTTTCTCTGCCGGTCTCTTAAGAAGATACAAATTCCAAACTCGACTGCAGAAAATAGGACTTCAGCAACAGAGTGGTCAATGCCTGGAATGCACTACCTGACTCTGAAGTTTGTTCCCCAAACCCCCAAAACTTTAACCTTAAACTGTCTACTGTCGACCTCACCCCATTCCTAAGAGGTCTGTAAGGGCCGTGCATCAGTGGTGGGTTGCTCCCGGTTCACACCAGTTCACAACAACTCGTAGTAAAAATCTGTAGTAGTTTGGAGAACCGGTAATAACATTGGCTGGCCACGCCCCCGAATCCGGTCCAGTCGCCGCTCGCTTACCCTGCCCACCTCATCAGAGGCTTTTTAAAAAAAAACTTTTAAAAGCATTTTTTCTACAACCTCTTTGGCTGAAAAAAATGCTTTTAAAAATTAAAAAAAAAAGCCTCTGATGATCGTGCGGCTCAGCTGGGATCGTCAGAGGCTTTTAAAAGCTTTTTTTTCTGCAACCAGCCGAAGAGGTTGTAGGAAAAAAAAATGCCTTTAAAAGCCTCTGGCGATCCCAGCTGAGTTGCCTGATCGCCAGAGGCTTCTAAAAGCATTTTTTTCCTGCAACCTCTTAAAGTTGTAGAAAAAATGCTTCTAAAAATTAAAAAAAAAAAAGTTGGCCATGCCCACCCAGTCACATTATCACCCCACCAAGCCATGCCCACAAAATAAGCCACGCCCACAGAACCAGTAGTAAAAAATTTTAGAACCCACCCCTGGCATGCATAACTGCACCAGCGTGCCTACCGTCCCTGTCCTAATATTCCTTTTTACTGACTCTTTTCATGTATTCAAATTATATTTATACTTTTTAGTTTATTTGATTTATATATCGCCCTACTCCCGAAGGACTCAGTAATCTTGATTACCTGTAATCTTATATATGCTTGACAAATAAATAAAACTTAAACTTAAATAAACTTAAACTTAAGATGGAGAAAGAAAGGGGGCTGAAATAGACAATCCCGCTTGGTGAATGTTGGCCTTATAAGGGCTTTTTATTCCCCGTTTGGTTGACGAGGTCGCGTTTTTCTTGCAAGAAACATAAGAAAGAAATTTCCGGCCTCACGGAATGTGTTTTCCAAGGAGAAATCAATTCAACAAGCGTAGCTCTTTGCAGCTCGGCCTTTATTGTGATGTACACAGTGACGCAACAGTAACGTTGCTCAAGATGCTAACGCAACGTTAGGCCGTATTGACAGAAGCATCAAGGAACACAGCCGCAGTCCTGGATTTTGCAAAAGTCCTGCGTAGGATTCAAGGCACAGGTGCAAGCAAGGAGGTGAAAGCCTCTGTACCTGGGAGAAGATAAAGAGTCAGGGAGTCCTTGCGCTACATTCACAGGATATATGTAACCTGGTTACTGATTTAATCCAATGGTACTGGCGACCTGCGGGTGTGCCCCAGTGGTGGGTTCCAACCAGTGGTGGGTTCCTCCCGGTTCCGCCGAGCCAGTAGCGGTGATGATATGACGTCACCGAACTGGTTCTGCCCCCCCCACCCCCCGCACGTTATTCTTACCTTTGATTTGGCCCCACCCCCAATCTATTGCTGCCTCCTGAGTCCCAGCTGATCGGCTAGAAGGAAAAAATCTGTTTAAACTCTTGCCGTGGGGCTTCAAAGGGCTGCCCTACAGCTGATCAGTGTTAAAAGGCAGTGTGGTGGTAGACCGGTGCCTCCAAAAACGAATGAGTAGACCTGTGCCTCCAAAAACGAATGAGTAGATCGGTGCCTCCAAAAACAAATGAGTAGACCGGTGCCTGCAAAAATAAATGAGTAGAACGGTGCCTCCAAAAACAAATGAGTAGACCGGTGCCTCCAAAAACAAATGGGTACACCGGAGCCTCCAAAAATAAATGAGTAGACCAGTACAGTTCTGCAAGCAGTTAAAAGCCTGGTAGACCAGTACCTCTGCTAAATCCTAAAGAATTGTCACATGACCATCAAGCCACGCCCACAAAATAAGTCACGCCCACAGAACCGGTAGTAAAAAAGTTTAGAACCCACCCCTGGTTCCAACTGGCTTTACTACCGGTTCTCTTCATGCACGCGCTTCACGCGTGATCGTCGTACCCATGCATGCTTCGCTCGCATGTGCGCCAAACTTGCACTTCACACAAGCGCTTTAGGAATCTGCCCAGTTGAGGTGTGGCAATCCACTCTGCCGCACCTATCAGCTGGGCTAAAAAAGAAGAAATAAAAGGTAAGAATAACACGGGGGCGGGTCGGAGGGCCCAGCTTCCGGACAAAGAGAACCGGTTCGGTGACGTCATATCGTCACTGCTACCGGCTCAGCTGAACCAGGAGGAACCCACCACTGGTGTGCCCGCCCGGCACTATGCCGTCCTATTTAGCCACGTTTTCTAAGGCACACACATGCATAGAAGGCGCGCACTCACATTTTCAGTGTGCAGCAAACCGGTTGTCAAATTATGTGAAATCCAAAATTTTTCCCTACCAGTTCTGTGGGCGTGGCAGGGAAGGATATTGCAAAATCTCCATTCCCATCCCACTCCAGGGGAAATATACTGCAAAGTCCGCATTCCCTCCCCACTCCTGGGGGAAGGATATTGCAAAATCTCCATTCCCACCCCACTCTGGGGCCAACCAGAGGTGGTATTTGCCGGTTCTCCGAACTGCTCAAAATTTCCGCTACCGGTTCTGCAGAACCTGTCAGAACCTGCTGGATTTCACCCCTGATTTAATCCATAATGTGCGCTTGCACAGTGCATTAAACCATAAGCTAACCAAACAGCTGGGGACTTTGCACAACAGACTAGTGCAAGTCTGCACTGACATGTAGGCCTCGTCTTACAACCACAAATGAGATCAGAATTTCAGTTGCTAAGCAAGGCAGTTCGTAAGCGAGTCCCACGCCGTGTTATGACCTTTTATGCCATGGCTGTTAAGCAAATTACTGCTGTCAAGTGAATGGCATTCTTGGTTTTATAAACAGGGGCATAGAGTCAACATCAGGTGAAGTATTAGTACCGCTTTATAAAGCTTTAGTAAGGCCACACCTGGAATACTCCCATTCAATTTTGGATGCCACGTTACAAAAAAGATGTTGAGATTTTGGCAAAAGTGCAGAGAAGAGCAACTAAGATGATTGAAGGCCGGAAGTCTAGAGAAAAGAAGGACCAGGGGAGACATGATAGCAGTCTTCCAATATCTCAGGGGTTGCCACAAAGAGGGGGGAGTCAAGCTATTCTCCAAAGCACCTGAGGGCAGGACAAGAAGCAATGGGTGGAAACTAATCAAGGAGAGAAGCAACCTGGAATTAAGGAGAAGCTTCCTAACAGTGAGAACAATTAACCAGTGGAACAACTTGCCTCCAGAAGTTGTGAATGCTTCAACACTGGAGGTTTTTAAGAAGGGACTGGACAGCCATTTCTGGGGGAGGGATGCAAGGGTGAAAAATGTTCCTAAATGGCTTTTTTTCAGTGCCGTTGTAACTCTGAACGGTCACTAAATGAACTGTTATAAGTCCAGGGCTTCCTGTAGTTCTCTTGCCAGCTCCTGATTCTCCTCATTTGAGTGCAGTCTCTACCTCTTTGTCACCAGTTTGGTCAGCTGGGCCTCTCATCCTTACGCTGCCCGGTCACACTCTGTGTCTCTTTTCCTACATACCTGTGGTAAATATCCCTTCTTTCCTTGTTTCTCTTGCAGGAGGAATTTGATCCGGTTAGCGAGATGACTCCAACTGAGGTAAGGTTCTGGTAGTCCCCCATTTTGTCTGAGATGCTGCAACTTTGAATGGAGAGGCATTCCTGCCACCTCCTTAGCAAATGCTCACAAAAATAAGTCTAATTTGTGACTGGATAACCAGGGACAGGCTCTTCTTCTTCTTCTTCTTCTTCTTCTTCTTCTTCTTCTTCTTCTTCTTCTTCTTCTTCTTCTTCTTCTTCTTCTTCTTCTTCTTCTTCTTCTTCTTCTTCTTCTTCTTCTTCTTCCTCTTCTTCTTCTTCTTCTTCTTCTTCTTCCTCTTCTTCTTCTTCTTCTTCTTCTTCTCCTTCTCCTTCTCCTCCTCCTCCTCCTCCTCCTCTTCCATCTTCTGCCATATCCATCATCGGACGTTGGCCATCATGTTGGCAATCCTATCAACAGCCGCACGAAAAAGTGCTACTGAGTTTTGTCTAAACCAGTCCCTTAAAATTTGAAGCCATGATGTTCTTCTTCTGCCTGGACCTCGCTTGCCTTCGTTGGAAGAAATGTCCATCTAGGTTCAGTTCCAAGTGGGGAGAAAGACACTGGAAACATGGAGACTGATTTAATGGTAGACAGGACCACGTGGTTTTGAAGTCCTGGGCAAAAAAGGCACATGGGTGAGAGAGAGAGAGATTTATACCCTCTGTTGGGCTTTGAATTTGAGCTTGTATTCTGATTGGTTGTCAGACTCCCATGGGGCCATGCAGGGCTAACTTTATAGGTTGTCTATGTCCCAGGCTTGGTTGAGCCTTGCTGGGTGATGATGTAATGAAAGGGCTTTGGGCAATTCCTACTATGGCTCTGCCTGAAGGAGGTAGATCTTTGTTATGTAGAATAGACTGGCCCAGGCCTTAATGGCCCATTGACAAAGGTGGGGGGACTGAGTTTCTGCCTTCCTTTTAGGGGAAATATTCTGCCCTTTTAAATATTTCCTAAAATATCTCATTTTCCTAGGAGAGGGGTGGGTGCTAACTTCCTACACTTGCAAGATTGTGCTATTATATTTCAATAAATATAGTTTTAGTCTAACCTGTAGAGTTGATTCTCAGGTCTAGTCTACCTAGGTGGGGCTGACAGCTTTTAATTAAATCAACCCAGTTGTTGTTTTCTAGCATCTGGAGGGGGGGGAGGGGTAAAAGACTTTATTTCCACTTTCTTGATTTTTTCCTGAAGTGGAGACGGTTGCAATTGAACCTTGGACCATGTGCAAAACAGGCCCTTTGCCATTGATGGAGCATGAGATTGCTACAATTGCCTTAATCAAGAAGTACTGGGAACGATCTGATAATGCGCTATCCATAAAGATCTCCGATACCTAGCAAATAATTAACAAGCAGAAGCCTTCGAGCTTCTGGTTTGACTTATTGGTTGCTAAGAGCTGGGAAAAAAGCTTGCCTGCGTTTGCTGCCAGTTTGGCTTTCTCTTAATCACCTATCTGCTTTAAATTATTCGCACACTGGCTGCGATCAAACAAAACACTTAGCCAGATAAAGACCTTGTAGATAATTCACCCGACTTGCGAAATGTGATTAGAATTGCTTTTTCAAGGAAAAAAAAAATTCTACAGCTTCACATCTGTGTGTGATTAGTTCGTTATTCCAAAAATTATGAAAATCCCAAATAGATTAACTCTGGAACCAAAAGTGAAGCATATTATCTAGAAAGAGTCACGTCTTCCAAAGTTGGCGTGGTGCAGGAATTAGGATTTTAAAATTAATACAAGGGAGATTCGGGTTTTAGATTCCTTCAGGCATAATTTTCAGACTTTAGGCCAGGCTGTAGCACTTCCCTTAATATGTTAAATGTTAGACCCAGGTTAAGAAATCTCAATTGTAGCCTTCTGTAGCATGTTGTATGGAATCAGACACTATCTCTACTGAATAATAAGAATAAGAATAAGAATAAGAATAAGAATAAGAATAGAATAGAATAGAATAGAATAGAATAGAATAGAATAGAATAGAATAGAATAGAGCTGTGATGGCGAACCCATGGCATGCGTAGATCGGTGCCATATCGGTGGGCATGTGAGCTCAGCTCGGGCCTTCTGGGCCCACCAGAAGTAGGGAAACAGGCTGTTTCCTGCTTCCGGATAGCCTGAGGGGGTGGGGAAGGCCCGTTTTTGCTCTCCCCAGGCTCCAGAGCCTCTCTAGGAGCCTGGGGAGGGTGAAAATGGCCTTCCCCACTCGGGAAGGGTAGGACTGGAAGTCAGCAAACAGGCCGTTTGCGGCCTCCGGGGTGGGGGAGGCCATTTTCGGCCTTCCCAGGCTCCTAGAGAGGCTCTGGAGCCTGAGGAGAGCAAAAAAACAAACCTACCAGGCCCACCGGGCCATCGTGTGCCAAAAGCAGAGGGAGTGCGGGGAAAAGGCGTGTGTGCATATAATTATGGGTGTGGGCACACGCGTGTGTGACACATACACACATCCGTGCTCCCCCCCGCCTTTGGCACGTGATGGCAAAAAGGTTAGCCATCACTGGAATAGAGAATGGAATGGAATGGAATGTTCTTTATTGGCCAAATGTGATTGGACACACAAGGAATTTGTCTCCAGTGCAGAAGCTGTCAGTGTACAGTACATATAAGCAACAAAAATGATAAATCATCAATCATAAGATACTGTCATAAATCATAAGATACAAACGACAGTGATAGTCATAAGCTATGAATAGGAGTAGGTAATAGGAAGGATGAGAAAGATAATAGCAATTCAACCCTATTACATAGCTAGATATCCTTAGGCATAAGACAATGCTGTGGGAGTTAGGTGTTTAGCAGAGTGATGATTTGGGGTGGAGGAGAATTGTCTCTCTGTCTTCGTTGTTTTGGCATGCAATGCCGTATAGCGGCGTCCTGCGGGAAGACGTTGAAAGAGTTTCTGTCCAGGATGTGAGGGGTCCGTAGATATTTTCTCAGCCCTGCTTTCTGATCCTTGGAAGTATACCGGTCCTCAATGGAAGGCACGCTGGTTGCAATTGTTTGGGGTTTTTTTTCTGCAATCTTAACTATCCATTAGTGCAGGGAAAGCGCCTCAGAGGGAGACCACAGCTGCGATATAAGGATATCTGCAAGAGGGACCTAAAGGCCCTGGGAATGGGATACTAACAATTGGGAAACCTTGACCTCCGATCCTTCAGCTTGGAGGCTAAAGACGCAGCCTGGCCTTCTCCAATTCGAAGAGACACTTGTTCGGCAGTCTGAGGCAAAGGGGCAGCCCCGGAACCAGCAAAATCTGGAGGCTGGGCAGGGGACCAAATGTATCTGCCCTCCATGTGGAAGGGATGGCCACTCTCGAATTGGCCTTTTTAGTCACACCAGATGCTGTTTTAGGACCTCTTTCCAGAGCACGATACCATAGTCTCTTGAGACTGAAGGATGCCAATGAACTATCCATTGAAATCTGTACTGGTTCTCTTTGGTTGCTTTACCAAACCAGATAGTTACAGAAATACAAAGGACAGACTCAATCATTCCTCTGTAGAACTGTATCAACAGCTCATGGGTCAGTCTGAATTTTCTGAGTTGACACAGGAAGAACATTCTTCGTTGTGCTTTCTTAATGATGGTTCCGATGCTAGGTGTCAACACCATTTCAAGTCCTGGGAGATTACAGAAGCCAGAAACTTGAAGGCCTCAACCATTGTTGTCTTACATCAGGGATGTCAAACTCAGTTTCATTGAGGGACGCATCAGAGTTCTGTTTGTCATGGGGGAAGGGATGGAGGGGCATGGTCAGGGTAGCCGTGGCCAGCTCGACGTCACTCGTGTCGGGGGCACTTATGGTGGCCCAAGCGCTCTGCCAGTGAAAACAGGCTCCCGGACTCCATTTTCATGGCAAGAGGCACTGCAGGCCAGTCCTTCACTGTTTCCAGGGTGGCTCTGTGGCCCAGATCTAAGCACCCTGCGGTCCGAATCTGGCCTCCTGGGCCTTGAGTTTGACATCCCTGCTTTATATCATAAGAAGTGGTAGAAGAGGAAAAATCTACTAAAATTTCTCTTAAAAATCTACTAGCATCTCTATAGTTTTAAGCATGTTCAGTTTCAGCTCCAGATTGTTCTGGCTGCACCACAGGGGCAGTTCAACTTCCTGTCTATATGCAGACTCATCACCTTCTACAATAAGAGAATCATTTTATTGGTGGAACTTTGTTGAACGGTTGTCATTCAGGGACAAATATTGAAGATATATTGTTGTGGCCCGTACGCGGCCTGTGCAGCTAGTACCTGATTCTGACAGCGAGGAGGCTGGTGTGGTGCTGCGCCAGCAGCCTGTCCAGCTGCACTCAAGTCAGACAATGAGGAGGCTGGAGAAGATGTGGTGCCAGAGGCGGGGATTCAGCCAGGGCCTTCAGAACCTCCAGAAGCTCCCATAAGTGAAGAGGACGAAGAGGAGGAGCCCCTTCTCGATGCACGGGCGTGCAGAGCTGCCAAAAGCCAGGAGTGGCTCCTCAGGAGGAGGACTCCTTGTGAGTAAGGCTTGGGGCTAATTGGCCACTCCCTTAGCCTATTTAAGGAGGAACACCGACTGAAGCAATTTGCAGGGAACAACTTTGTTCACATATCTCCGTGTCTTGTCTTGCTTATCTTATCAGCTTCCTGCAAATTGCTTCTGAACATTCTGCAACCACAGTAAGCAATTCTTGGCAGCTGTTAATGCAGTTAATTAACAGCCGTTGTTGTAAAAAAACTGGTTTATTTAGTAAACTAAGGTTTGAACGGACTTTGTGTGTGCTGCGTTCTTTGGGATCCGTAGCTGGGGCAGAACATATACAGTAAATGCAATAAAAAATAAATAAATGTGAACTGGCCTGCTGCATTTAATGCATCTCCTGAATTTGTAGGTGATGGAATGGGAGGAGCGACAACTCGATCAGCTGGTCAACTTCAACAACTGCAAGATTGACCCGGCTCCCTTCCAACTGGTAGAACGGACTTCTTTGCACAAGGTAGATGTTCAGCAGAATGATGGCAGGAGGGGGAAAAACTGTGTCTAGTGGCCCTGGCATTTTGACCCTTCTGCACTCACATTTAATTTTAATAGATATCTGTATTTGTTAACACTGCAAGAAGAATGGAAGTCCACTATTCTCTCCAAATTTTACACAGCATCCAAGATTTCATGGCTCTTATTCACAGAGAGGGAGAGGGAGAGGGAGAGAGAGAGAGAGAGAGAGAGAGAGAGAGAGAGACTTCGTTGCATTGTTGGCATCAGTGTGCCATGGACAAAGACCTCTTTTACATTGACTTGAAGATGTGGATGGAGCTTGTGGGTGCCATTTTTCTGTATGTTGTGATGCCCAGCTGGGATGTTTCCATCTCTTCCAGACACACACCATCTTCTCTCTCTTGGGAGTGGACCAAGCTTACGTCACCAGCATTGGGCGCCTGATTGGCGTGGTGTCCCTCAAGGAGGTGAGTATTTATTTATTTATTACATGTATTTATATGCCGCCATTCTCCCGAAGGACTCAGGGCGGCGAACACAAGTTAAGAAACAAGTACAATAAAATCCCATTTTAAACCAAATAACTAATTAATAGTAAATAATAATAAGAGTAGCACTTAGAAGGGTCACCCCAAGAATCCTGACCCTTCAGAGGTTCGCGTTGATTATGTCCAAAATCGTGCCATATCCTATATGCGGCAAAGAAATGTCTCTTAAGCATATCCTATATCCGTGTTTTCAATTTTGGCAAGTTTGATATAGGTGGACTTCAACTCCCAGAATTCCCCAGCCAGCCATGCTGGCTGGGGAATTCTGGGAGTTGAAGTCCACCTATATTAAGTGAGGCCTACCTGTGCCAAAGCCTAGAGACACCTGTATATGTACTCACAGAATTACAAGATATTAGAATTACAAGACAACTGCCTGATATTCAGAAGTCTGATATACACCTCCGTATATCACACAGCTATCTCGTAATTCTAATATTAGAATCATTAAATATCATTTAAACAGGGATTTTTCTCACGGGAAACAGGTGTCAGTTTTCATAACGTTATTCTTGGCCAAGTTATTATTCCTTAACAGATATGGCATAGAATTTATACCAATTCAAATCCAAATCCTTCACTTTCTTGTCACAGCACTTGCCCTCATGAAAAAAAAAATCAGATTTCCCCCCCCCCCCCCCTGTCCTGTGTCTGTCCTATGAAGACGGATGCATCTCATATGCCCGATTTTTCGTCGGGCCCTGAAAACCTATTTATTTCAACTAGCTGGGCTGGCTTGAGTTAAATTTTAAATTGATTTTAAATTGGGTTGTTTTAATTTACGGCCAAAATATCTAATTATTTTAAATTGTTTTTAAATTTTGTATGTCCTGTTTTTTACTTTGGCTGTTCACCGCCCTGAGTCCTATTTGGAGAAGGGCGGTATAGAAATTGAAACAAACAAACAAATAAATAAATAAATATTCTTTGCATTTTTGCCATCTCGTTAGCCAATGCTCACAAAAATCAGTTTGGTGAAATGTAAAATTTGTTACTACCGGTTCTGTGGGCGTGGCTTGGTGAGGGAGGGGGTAATGTGACTGAGTGGGCGTGGCCAACTTTTTTTTTTACTTTTTTTACCTCTTAAAAGCCGAAGAGGTTGTAAAAAAAATGCTTTTAGAAGCCTCTGACGATCCCAGCTGAGCCGCGCGATCATCAGAGGCGTTTTTTTTTTTTTACTTTTAAAAGCATTTTTTTGGCCAAAGAGGCTGTAGAAAAAAATGCTTTTAATTTTTTTTTTTTAAAAGCCTCTGATGATCGCACGGCTCAGCTGGGCATTGGGGGGGGGCAGGGATTTTGGCTACCGGTTCTCTGAACCACCCGCCACCATCGCTACCGGATCGGGCGATCCGGTCCGAACCGGGAGCATTTCACCCCTTATCTAGTTTGTGACAGGGTAGCCACTGATAGGCTCTGCACAGGTATAAAAAAGCAAGGTTCGATTCCTGAAACCAGCCCTTTAATAAAAAGCAGCAGATTTTACGTGGAGCCTTGATTTTTCACAATCTCTCTTCCCTGCCTAGCTGTTTGCTAGGGACTAGAATTTTTTTTATTATTAAATTGATAGCAATAGCATTTAGGCTTATAAAGCGCTCCATAATGCTTTGTAGCCATCTCTGAGTGGTTTACAGAGTCAGCATATTTCCTCCAAATATTTGGGCCCTCATTTTACCGACCTCGGAAGGATGGAAGGATGAGTCAACCTTGAACCAATCAGGAATCAAACTCCTGGCTGTGGGCAGAGTCAGCCTGCAATACTGCATTCTAACCACTGCGCCACTACAGCGTCTAAATTTATGTGCTGCCCATCTCACCCAGAGACAATTCTAGACAGCTTACAAAGCTCAGCTAATACAATTTTCACCCAGTAGCAGTCACCATTCTGATCTGGTTCGATTGAAGTCATAGTCCAGCAAGTTTTATGACCATCTTTCTTGGGAAAGGCTCTTAGGATGACAGTTTCTGGTCAAAATAGGTAAGCACAGGTAGACCTCCACTTACGACTTCAGTTGAGGCCAACATTTCTGTCGCTAAGGGACAGTTGTTAAGTAGGTTTTGCCCCGTTTTACGAACTTTCTTGTCCCAGTCGTTAAGTGAATCACTGCGGTTGTAAACTTAGTAACAGTAACAGGGTCGGAAGGGACCTCGGAGGTCATCTAGTCCAACCCCCTGCTCACGCAGGAGACCTGTACTAGGGATTCGAACCGCCGAACTGCCGACCTCTCTGATCGACAAGCACAATGTCTTAGCCACCGAGCCAGCTAGTCAGGCAACATAGTAACATGGTTGTAAAGTGAATCCAGCTTCCTCATCGACTTAAGATCGCAAAAGGGAATTGCGTAACCCCGGAACGCTGCAACTGTCATAAATATGAGTCAGTTGCCAAGGGTCCGAATTTTGACCCCGTGATTTCCCACGTAAGTGTGGGAAATGATCCTAAATCCCATTTTTTCCAGGGCCGTTCTAACTTTGAACGGTCGCTAAACGAACGGTTGTAAATCAAGGACTACCTGTACGGATTGGGCGAATGCTGCTGTCGCCCTTCATCCCTTCCTCTCTTCCTCTCTTCCAGCTGCGCAAAGCCATTGAGGGTTCGGTCACCGCCAAAGGGGTGAAGGTGCGCCCCCCGCTGGCGAGCTTCCGGGATAGCACAACCAGCAGCAGCGATATAGAGGCCACCGAAATCCACCAGCTGTGGGATCGGCGGCAACGACACTCCATCCCTCGCGAGTTCAGCCCCTCCGAGAGCGACGACAAGTGCCAGTGACGTTGGGCACGGAGAACCTGCCAACCGAGAGACGGTTCCTCATTGCCATGCCTTGGCTGTTGCTCTGGCAGCTGGGCCTCTTCTAAGGATGCCTTCAACATTCCAGCTTTGGAGACTTCAAGAGGACAGTCCGTTCCTGGAATAACTGGAGAATTGCCATCCAGAACCTTAAAGCTGGCCCCCCCCGGTGCCCCGTTAGCTCCATCCTTGGTCTCAGGGTTCATTTAAGTCTTTCCCTTCCCATTTTCCCGTCGTCCCACTCTCCAGCAGCTCAGCTCCACGAGAGCTGGTCAGATGAGGAGAAGGGAGGCTGATCGAGACAGGGGAGGATACGCCTGTGGGTCTTTTCAAATACTCATCTCAACTTCTCTGTACAGGGGTCCTTCCTTGTACCCCGAGGCTCGGGCATCTCACTCGGGCCGCCTCCGAGCGTAGTTCAAAGACTTCCTTGGTCCGTTCTCGGCAGCTTTGCAGGTGGACAGTCCACCTGGAAGGAAGCTGGTGAAGCATCTGTCTTCCTCGCGGTCTCGTCACTGTGCCCCCCTTTTTTTCAGGTTTGAAAGGAGGAGGAACTTTTCGGCATGGGTGGATGCCCTCCTGGCGTCTGTGGGCAGCTGTGGGTTTCTCTCCCCGTGGCCTGAATCTTCCCCCTCAAATCTTCAGCGCTGACTCAGCCGTGCTGTGTACGGCGACCTCCCCCCCCCTCTGTAGGAGGAATCCTAAATAACGGATGGGGTTTGTGGGGGTTGTTGGTAGGGCTTGTGGGGCCCAAATAAAACCGGCACTGGATTTCTCGGACTACTGAACCAGGCAACCCCCTCCCCCTTCCTCCCTACTGCCAGATCCTGGAATTCTTCCCTTCCGCCTTCCTCTCTCTGTGGAACCCACTCATGCTCGAATCCACAGGCAGAGGAGAGGGAAAGAAGGAAGACTGTCTGTACATACCGAAGATTTTTATACATATATCTATCTATATTAATTTAATTGCAGAAAAGAATACAAATAGAGTTATATTATGAACCAAGGAGTGTCTGGTGTATATCTAAGCCATAGACGGTTGTGGGAACCGAGCCTGGTTTGTTCATTGACATGGTCCAGATCACAACTAGGGTAAAGAGAAGGATCGGTGTCAGTATGAGCCGGTTTAGCCTAAAGGTTAAGGCACCAGGCTGACGATCATGATACTATGAGTTCTAATCCCACTTTAGACATGAAAGTCAGCTTGGTGACTTGGGCCCATCGCTAGGAGATTGTGAGTTCTAGTCCTGCTTTAGGCATGAAATCCTGCTGGTTGCCCCTGGCCAATGACCAGGAGACTGTGATTTCTAGTCCCATTTTAGGCATGCATGAAAGCCAGCTGGATGACTTTGGGCCAATCAGCAGGAGACTGAGTTATAGTCCCATTTTAGGCATGAAATCTGGCTGGATGACTTGAATCAATCACCAGGAGACTGTGATTTCTAGTCCCACTTTAAGCACGAAAGATTGGAGCGTTCAATCCTAGGTAGCAGCAGATGTTTCTCTCCTAGTGCACAAAGAGAAAATATCTGCTGTGAGCTCTGTGTGGTGTCAGGAAGGGGATCTGGCCAGTAAACTCTCAGCCTCAGTAAACAATCACCCCGATTCTATCCCGAATTAAGGGATTACAGAGTCATAAAAAGGGAGGGGTTTTTTTTTTTTAAAAATTCATGGTTAGATGGCTTTTATGTTGTGCAGACCCAGCTAGGCTCCAATTCGGTCTATTGTGAGAACCCAGGAAGTGGGTTAAACTGATAACCCAGGTTAAAGATATTATGTGAATGCGCTCAATGTCTACTTTTCTTTTTTGGGGGAAAAAAGGGGGGAAGAAACTCAGGATCCTTTTCAATAAATTATTTCTTCTCATCTCTGATTTCCTCCATAAATTGGTCTAGCCAGACAGATCTTTCAGATAACCCCCCCCCCAAATATCTCAGTTGGTGCAAGCTAGTTAATAGCTAGGTGGAAGATGTCCAGAAATCCCAGATTTGGGGGGGGGGGGAAATATTGCTGAAGAATATATTTGCAAATTCTCTCCATACAGTTCAGGGGTGGGTTCTACTTATCTTTACTACCGGTTTGCAACGGGATCGCGCATGCGCAGATCGCCGATGATGACAATCCGGGGCGGTGGGCAGGACTTCCTGCCGGTTTTACTACCGGTTCTTGCGAACCGGTCCAAACCGGAGACAACCCACCACTGATACAGTTGCTGGAAAAAAAGCCAAAATGAGTGTATCCTTGTAATCTCCCAGAATCACAGAGTTAAGACAACCTGATTGTTCCAGGGTTCCTAAACAGATGTACTTCCAGTTCTGAAAGGAGTCCAGAGTCCACTAGAGATAGGTGGCCAATGAATATTTATTAACAATAAGAATGGGTACAGTCCCCAAACATCTGGAGCATCACTTGAACACCTTCGGTATTGACAAAAATCGCCATCAGTCAATTGCAAAAGGCAGCTTTACACTTTAACAGCTTACATCCTGAGACCAGAGGTGGGTTTCAGCAGATTCTGACCAGTTCTGGAGAATCGGTAGCGGAAATTTTAAGTAGTTCGGAGAACCGGTAGTAAAAATTCTGACTGGTCCCGCCCCCATCTATTCTCTGCCTCCCAAGTCCCAGCTGATTGGGAGGAAATGGGGATTTTGCAGTATCCTTCCCCTAGAGCGTGGTGGGAATGGAGATTTTACAGTATCCTTTCCCTGCCATGCCCACCAAGCTACGCCCACCAAGCCATGCCACGTCCACCAAGCCACACCCACAGAACCGGTAGTAAAAAATTTTGAAACCCACCACTGCCTGAGACCATTCCCTTAACACAGGGGTGAAATCCAGCAGGTTCTGACTGGTTGTGGAAAACAGGTAGCGGAAATGTTGAGTAGTTCAGAGAACCGGCAAATACCACCTCTGGCTGGCCCCAGGAGTGGGGAGGGAATGGGGATTTTGCAGTATCCTTCCCGCAGGAGTGGGGTGGGAATGGAGATTTTGCAGTGTCCTTCCCCTGCCATGCCCACCAAGCCACACCATGCCCACAGAACTGGTAGGAAAAAAAAATTGAATTACTGTGCCACCATGACACCTAAATTTATGTGCTGCCCATCTCATCCAGAGACAATTCTGGACAGCATACAAACCTCAGCTACAGGGGTGAAATCCAGCAGGTTCTGACAGGTTCTGGAGAACCAGTAGCGGAAATTTTGAGTAGTTCAGAGAACCGGCAAATACCACCTCTGGTTGGTCCCAGAGTGGGGTGGGAATGGAGATTTTGCAGTATCCTTCCCCTGCCATGCCCACCAAGCCACACCCACAGAACCGATAGGGAAAAAAATTGGATTTCACCCCTGCAAATATCCCTTTTTGGGGAAGGGAAGTGAGTAGAGTGGAATGGAATGGGGTAGGGTAGGGTAGGGTAAAGTTAGAGTAGGGTAGAATATGAATAGAGTAGAATAGAATAGAATTAGAATAGAATAGGGTAGGGTAGGGTAGAATTAGAGTAAAGTAGAATAAGAATAGAATAGAATTAGAAAAGAAAATTAGAAAAGAATAGAGCAGGGTAGAATTAGAATGGAATAAGAATAGAGTAGAAGAGAATAAGAATAGAGTAGAAGAGAATAAGAATAGAATAGAGTAGAGTAGAATAGAATAGATGAGAATAAGAAAGAATAGAATAGAATAGAATAGAATAGAATAGAATAGAATAGAATAGAATAGAATAGAATAGAATAGAATAGAATAGAATAGAATAGGAATATTCTTTATTGGCCAAGTGTGGTTAGATACACAAGGAATTTGTCTCCCTCTCTTTTCCAGCTCTTCCCAAGATCTCTCTGTATTTTCTCTCTTTGCACTTGAGTCTTTTGGGTGATCCTGAAATGCATCTCCATTTGCAGGAACTTAGTAGTTCTCTGGCATTATTTTTTTTTTTTCCTACGTGGGCCCCAAAGCAAAACCCAGCAATCATCTGCAGCGGGTATTGGAAGACAAAAACCAGGGATTGATGGCAAGAATAAAACCGCTGCCTCCATAGCTCCTTTGCTCGGTTATGAAGTCACAAGATTCAGTAGCACAATTCCCAGAAAAAATAAAAAAAATCAGCGGGCAGCCTTGCTTTTAAATAATTTCAATACGTCTCTTTTAAAGGGTGGATTGAAAGCTTCATTACTGTAATTTTCAATGCTAATCCAATTCCCCCATTTCTTTACATGCATAAACTTTCTGGATTTCTTCCTTGAACCAACACAAGCACCCAAGGTTTCTTGATTGGACCCTAACTTAACGGCAGTGATTCGTTTAACGACGGTGGCAAGGAAGATTGTAAAACGGGGCAAAGCTCACATCGCTTTCTTTGCTTAGCAACCGAAATTTTGGGCTCAAACGTGGTTGTAAGCAGTGGTGAAATTCAAATTTTTTTACTACCGGTTCTGTGGGTGTGGCTGGGTGGGCATGGTGTGGCTTGGTGGGCGTGGCAGGGGAAGGATATTGCAAAATCTCCATTCCCACCCCATTTCAGGGGAAGAATATTGCAAAATCTCCATTCCCACCCTGTTCCAGGAGAAGGATATTGCAGAATCTCCATTCCCACCCCGTTCCAAGGGAAGAATATTGCAAAATCTCCATTCCCACCCCGTTCCAGGGAAAGGATATTGCAAAATCTCCATTCCCCCCCGTTCCAAGGGAAGGATATTGCAAAATCTCCATTTCCACTTCACTCCAGGGAAAGGGTATTGCAAAATCTCCATTCCCACCCTGTTCCAGGAGAAGGATATTGCAGAATCTCCATTCCCACCCCGTTCCAAGGGAAGAATATTGCAAAATCTCCATTCCCACCCCGTTCCAGGGGAAGGATATTGCAAAATCTCCATTCCCACCCTGTTCCAAGGGAAGGATATTGCAAAATCTCCATTTCCACTCCACTCCAGGGAAAGGGTATTGCAAAATCTCCATTCCCACCCCACTCTGGGGCCAGCCAGAGGTGGTATTTGCCAGTTCTCCAAACTACTCAAAATTTCCACTACCGCTTCTCCAGAACCTGTCAGAACCTGCTGGATTTCACCCCTGGTTGTAAGTCAAGAACTACCTATATTCAAGGGGAGATTGGACTGCCATTTGTCAGGGATGGTGTGTATGGTGTCCTACTTGGGCCCTGGGTTGGACTAGATGACCTACAAGGTCCCTTCCAATTAACAATCCATGTTACGATGCCAGCCTAAAACCCAGACCCTACCAAGTAGCAGGAGACATTTATCTTTGCTGCCACCTACCCACCATCAAAAGTATTGCAGTCCTCCCACCTCCCCAAACTTCAAGCTTCTAGACCTCATGATATTTTTTTTTTCATAGAAGCTGTTGCTTTGCATATCCCATTAACGGAAGAGTACAGCCACTTCGCAGACATTCAGTGGAGGGCTTTCTCTCTCTCACTGCACATACAAGTAGTCCTCAACTTATGACTGTTGAACAATCAAAGTTCTGACAGTGCTTTAAAAAGTGACTTACAACCAGTCCTCGCACTTATGACAGTCTCAGCGCCGCCATGCTAATGCGATTGGAATTTGGGCACTTGGCAACTGGCATGTATTTATGACAGTTGCAGCATCCTGGGGGGTCACATGATCCCCATTTGTGACCTCCTGACAGCGTCAGTGAGGGAGGACTGATTCACTTAGCAACCGTGTGATTCATTTAACAACCTCAGTGATCAAAACAACTTCGATTTCAGGTTTTCGTGATTAGATAGATTCTGTAGATTTGTTTCTATAGAAATGGCTGGCATATCCTCTCATATAAAAGTAAACAGTGGAGATTTTACGTTGCCACCTCATTCTACTGCACCAAAAGGAGTTGGAAGTCAATGTTTTTCTTTTCTTTCTTTTTTTTTCCCCCCCTACACTTTTCTCTCTTCCCCTTTTCCTCCCTTTATTTTCCCATTGTCCTCATTTTCTTGGTATTTTTGCATTTTATAGTTTCACAATCTATTTTGAACCTATTTGAACCAGGGGGAAAAAATACGGGTAAGTTAACAACTGAGGTAATTCGTTTCTCAACTGTGGCAGAAAAAGAAGAAGAGGAAGAAGAAGGAAGAAGAGGAAGAGGAAGAAGAAGAAGAAGAAGAAGAAGAAGAAGAAGAAGAAGAAGAAGAAGAAGAAGAAGAAGAAGAAGAAGATTGGGAACAACTCAACAAATTCATCACCTTTAGGGATGGAAGTCGCAATCCAAATTGCGGTCTTAAGTCAAGGACCACTGTAGGGTTTTCCTTCTGTCAAATGGACAGGGAATCTAAGGTTGAAGGCATGCATACCGATGCCACATGTGGTACTATGCAGTGGTGGGTTGCAATTTTTTTTACTACCGGTTCTGTGGGTGTGGCTTGGTGGGCGTGGCATGGCTTGGTGGGCGTGGCTTGGTGGGCATGGCAGGGGAAGGATACTGTAAAATGTCCATTCCCACCCCAATCCAGGGGAAGATTACTGCAAAATCCCCATTTCCTCCCGATCAGCTGGGACTCGGGAGGCAGAGAATAGATGGGGGGGCGGGGCCAGTCAGAATATTTACTACCGGTTCCCCGAACTACTCAAAATTTCCGCTACCGGTTCTCCAGAACTGGTCAGAAACCTGCTGAAACCCACCTCTGGTGCTATGATATGGCATGGCATGGAGAAAGGATGCCCACAAACTAAACTAAGAATCGATCACATCTAAGGGAGCTTGAGGGTGTGGATCGGGTGAGAGTGGGCTACCCTTAAAGCTTCACCTCCGTACGATACAGAGGCGATGGGGACCGCTGACGCCTCCTAGCTGTGATGATCAACTTGCCAGCGTCGTTCAGGGAGCAACTGACGGACAGAGGATCCATGTCTGTCGGCAGCTGGCACTTATGGGTGAAGGTGTTGGAGACAATGCCATCTTCGGCCATCTGCAAGGCAAGCAAACATAAGCGGGTGAGCCCTTTCCCCAAATATCTTCCGGAATTTTCCACCCTGGTGTCTCTTAAGGCACCACCAATGTTGGCTTAAGACAGGGGTGTCAAACTCAAGGTCTGCGGGCCGGATCCAGACTGTGGGGTTATTTATTTATTAATTTATTTTATTTATTTTATTTATTTTATTTATTTTATTTATTTTATTTATTTTATTTATTTTATTTATTTTATTTTATTTTATTTATTTTATTTATTTTATTTATTTTATTTATTTTATTTATTTTATTTATTTTATTTATTTTATTTATTTTATTTTATTGGTTCGATTTATATGCCGCCCTTCTCCAGAGACTCAGGACAGCTTACAATACATTAAGCAATAGCCTTCATACTTTTGTATATACCTGCTTAGTAGGGCTTTTTGCCCCCCCCTAAGCGGTGTTTTTATATATATACAAAGTCAGCTTATTGCCCCCACAATCCGGGTCCTCATTTTACCTACCTCGGAAGGATGGAAGGCTGAATCAACCTTGAGCCTGGTGAGATTTGAACTCGCGGTAATTGCAGGCAGCTGGCAGCTAAGTGCTACTTTAACAGCACTTTAGTCCGCTGTGCCACCAAGGCTCCTTAGATCTGGCCTGCAGGGACCACCCTGGAAACAGCGAAGGACCGACCTGCGGTGCCTCTGCCAGCAAAAATGGAGCTTAGGAGGGCCGCACGTGGCCCTCCCGAGCTCCATTTTCAGCTCCGGCGGCATCCTGCAGTCCTCTGCCAACAAAAACATCCACTTCCATCCTGGCCAGGGGTGAAATTCACTTACCTTCGCTACCAGTTTGCAAATGTGAGCGCATGCCTCCTCCATGCATGCCCAGAGCCTTCAGCACATGCGCAGAGGGTCAAAAACAGGATGTGATGACATCCGGGCGGGTGGACGGAGCCTCCCACCGCCAACGCTACCGGATTGCGTGTGTCAAGTTTCCGAAAGATGCCCTAATTAATTCATGAGCCATGATCCAAACTTCAAAGGAAATATAGTCATTTATTAGGAGCACCATTCCGGCAATACTGGGATGCAGTTAGGACTGATCCTGCGTAGATTTACGTTCCCCTACGACTCTGTCTCTCCCCTCCTCTCTGGCCAAGTCATAAATCACATTCTCCAATTAACCACTTTGGCTGGCTGTGAAACCTAACACCCTCCTTCTGATTGCGGTCAGGAAGAATGTATGGAATTCATTTCAGTTCTCCCTCCCTCCTGCTCATGGCAACTTGAAAGCTTTGCAAGTTGACAGCGTGGTCCGGATAGATCCGGCTGAATTTCACCACTGATCATGGCCATGTCAATCCTAGCCATGCTCCCCCTGGCCCCCCGAGGTCAAACACAACCCTGATCGGGCCCTCAATGAAATTGAGTTTGACATCCCTGGTTTAAGAGCTTAGCTTGAGTTTTTCAAAGGAGTCTCGTCGGGAACATTCACACAAGCTGCCTGACCTGGTTACCCAGTTACTGTCATTCATTTTCTGGATGTACACAATACATATTTGCTGTAATTTGACCAAAGGAAAGGATGCGGGTTTTATCGCGGTGTTTCTCAATCTTGACAACTTTAAGATGCTTGGACGTCAACTCCCAGAATTCCCCAGCCAGCATTCAAGGTTGAGAAACACTGGTTTCGCCTGAAGGTCATCAAGAATACAGGTAGTCCTTGACTTACAATCACAATTTATCCAGGGGTGGGTTCTAAATTTTTTTATTACTGGTTCTGTGGGTGTGGCTTATTTTGTGGGCATGGCTTGGTGGGGGGTAATGTGACTGGGTGGGCGTGGCCAACTTTCTTTTTTTTTTTACTTTTAAAAGCGTTTTTTCTACAACCTTAAGAGTTTGCAAAAAAAAAAATGCTTTTAGAAGCCTCTGATGATCAGGCAACTCAGCTGGGATCGCCAGAGGCTTTTAAAGGCATTTTTTTTCCCTACAACCTCTTCGGCCGAAGAGGTTGCAGAAAAAAATGCTTTTAAAAGATTCTGACGATGCCAGCTGAGCCGCACAATCATCAGAGGCTTTTTTTTTTTTTTTACTTTTAAAAGCATTTTTTCGGCCGAAAAGGTTGTAGAAACAATGCTTTTAAAAGTAAAAAAAAAAAAAAAGCCTCTAATGAGGTGGGCGGATAAGCGAGCGGGGACCGATTTGGGGGCGTGGCCAGCCAATCTTATTACCGGTTCTCCGAACCACTACAAATTGTTACTACCGGTTCTTGCGAACCGGTGCAAACCGGGAGCAACCCACCACTGAATTTCAGCCCAAAATTTATGTTGCTAAGCGAGACAGTTATGTGAGTTTTGCCCCATGTTATGACCTTTTTTTTGCCCCAGTTGCTACTGTAGTTGTTAACCCTATTTGGGTGTTGATGACTTCAGCAAATAGAACATCACTGAAAACAGCAGCAGATAAACAGAATTAAAACTAGAAAAGACGGACATCCGGCTTTCCTTTTTTATGGCTACCTCCTACCTTCTCTCCTTCTTGCCTTCGATCCATGTCCTGCTTTTCCCTCTCATGCTCCCTCCACAGCCCCTTCCCGCTCTGGGACTAAGTTTATGCAACCATTTTAATTCAGATCAGGCGAAGAATGCATTTGCAAAATAGAAGAAACTTGACTGCTGTTAACCTCAACTAGGGGTTTTGTTCAGGGCATGGTACAAACTTTAAAAAAACGAGTCCATTCAGTAATCAGGTTAAGTGTGCTGTTTGAAAACAGACGGCGCACTGAGACCAAGAAATGGATTTGTTTTACATTAGCTTAGGCAATTGGTAAGATTTGAGCAAACGTAATACATACGGCCAGTTACTTAGCAACTGTTCAAAGTTACAATGGAGCCCCGAAAAACTAACGTATTTTTCGGAATATAAGACGCACCGGAGTATAAGATGCACCTTAGTTTTTGGGGAGGAAAATAAGAAAAAAGCTGATTGGCAGGTGGATCTTCTTCTTCTTTATCTTTATTTGATTTATATACCGCCCTACTCCCGAAGGATTCAGGGCGGTGAACAGCCAAACGATAAAATACATAAATACAAAATTTAAAAAAACAGCATAAAACCGAATTAAACAATTTAGCCCAGACAGATTTAAAACACCCCAATCATTTAAAAAACAGATTAAAATTTTCATATTAAAAAGAGCCTCCCGGAATACTCCCAATCAGCTATTCCAAGAGGTGAATTTTAGCAACAGGTTCCTTGGTGGTGAGCTCTGTGCCTTGCTTTTTTTTTCTGCCTCTGAAACTTCTGAAACTCCTTTTCAGAAAATACTTTTTTTCCTGTCTCTGAAAGCCTCCGAAACAGCTTCGGGAAAAAAAGCCTCTGAAGCTCTGTTTGGAGGCTTTTTTTCTGAAGCTTCGTTTCTGATGCTTTTTTCAGCCTCCAAAACCTCCGTTTGAGAAGCTAGGCGGGGCTACATTCGGAGTATAAGACACACCCAGATTTTCACCCACTTTTTTGGGTGCGTCTTATACTCTGAAAAATATGGTACTTACAGCCCAGTTATGAAGTTAACAGAATAATAGAGCTGGAAGGGACTTTGGAGGTTTCTTAATCCAACCCACTGCTCAGGCAGGAGATCTTATACCATTTCAGACAAATCTCTTTCTAAATCTCTTGATGGGTTGACTTCAGTGGTGGGTTCCTCCTGGTTCAGCCCGGTTTAGCCGAGCTGGTAACAGTGACGATATGAGGTCACCGAACCGGTTCTCTTTGTTTGGGAACTGGGCCCTCCTCCCCCCCCATGTTATTCTTACCTTTTATTTGGCCCCACCCCCAATCTATTGCTGCCTCCCGAATCCCAGTTGATCAGCTAGAAGGAAAAAAACTGTTTAAACTCTTGCGCGGGGCTTCAAAGGGCCGCCCTACAACTGATCAGTGTTAAAAGGCAGTGTGGTGGTAGACCAGTGCCTCCAAAAACAAATGAGTAGACCGGTGCCTGCAAAAATAAATGGGTAGACCAGTGCCTCCAAAAGCAAATGAGTAGACTGGTGCCTCCAAAAACAAATGAGTAGACCGGTGCCTCCAAAAGCAAATGAGTAGACTGGTGCCTCCAAAAACAAATGAGTAGACCGGTGCCTCCAAAAGCAAATGAGTAGACCGGTGCCTCCAAAAACAAATGAGTAGACCGGTGCCTCCAAAAACAAATGAGTAGACCGATGCCTCCAAAAATAAATGGGTAGACCAGTGCCTCCGAAAACAAATGAGTAGAACGGTGCCTCCAAAAACAAATGAGTAGACCAGTACATCTCTGCAAGCAGTTAAAAGCCTGGTAGACCAGTACCTCTGCTAAATCCTAAAGAATTGTCACATGGCCATCAAGCCACGCCCACAAAATAAGCCACTGACAGATTTGATCTCCGTGCAGACTGCAGCCAGGTTCAGCCATCGAGAGAGATGCCAATCAACATGGAAGGGGGCAGGTTTAGGGATTCCCATGGCACAAGTGTCTGCCAGTTAGCTTACCCTCATGAGTGACCGTGCTGCTCGGAGCTAATTTTAACAATTGAGTGATCTGTTCAATGACCAGAGCAACTCATCCATCTTGACATTGCAATCACATATGAATTCCACACACACACCCCACTCGATTAGGTTTTAAACGTGTTGTGGGAAGGGGAACTGGGGTATCGGTTTCTTTTTCATCCCCTCTGCATATCTCAGCCCTGACAGGAGCACCCACCCTTCTTACCTTCTCAGCTTGGATGACGATGCAGTAGTTGTAGGAAGTCACCACGATATCTTGGGGTTCAAACTGGCTGAGATCCGTGATGACCTGGTATTTGTTCCCGCTGGCCACCACGTTGCTGCTGCCCAAGGCTGAGGAATGGACGGATGGAGGGGACCCTGGGAAGGGTGTGTTTTGGGTGTGTGAGAGAGACAGAGAGGGAGGGAGAGAGAGAGAGAGAGAGAATGCGAGAGAACACCTTCAGGTTGCCTGGATATGTTCCTGCAGCTTTTTTCACAAGGTTTTTTGGGATGCAGTTTGCCATTGCCTCCTTTCTGGGGCTGAGAGAGTGGCTGGCTCCAAATTGTCAACTGGCTTTGTGCCTAAGGCAGGTCTAGAACAGGGGTGAGTTCTAAACTTTTTTACTACTGGTTCTGTGGGCGTGGCTTATTTTGTGGGCGTGGCTTGATGGTCATGTGACAATTCTTTAGGATTTAGCAGAGGTACTGGTCTATCAGGCTTTTAACTGCTTGCAGAGCTGTACCGGTCTACCTATTTGTTCTTGGAGCATTCTGGTCTACCCATTTGTTTTTGGAGGCACCGGTCTACTCATTCGTTTTTGGAGGCACCGATCTACCACCACACTGCCTTTTAACACTGATCAGCTGTAGGGCGGCCCTTTGAAGCCCTGTGGCAAGAGTTTAAGCAGTTTTTTTTCCTTCTAGCCGATCAGCTGGGATTCGGGAGGCAGCAATAGATTGGGGGTGGGGCCAAATAAAAGGTAAGAATAAGGAGGGAGGGTGGGGCGTGGGAGGGTGGGGGGGCGGGAGGGCCCAGCTCCCGAACAAAGAGAACCGGTTCAGTGACGTCATATCGTCATCGCTACCAGCTCGGCCAAACCAGGAGGAACCCACCACTGGTTCCAGAACCAGTGGTGAAATCCAATTTTTTTTACTACCGGTTCTATGGGCGTGGCTTGGTGGGCGTGGTGTGGCTTGGTGGGCATGGCAGTGGAAGGATACTGCAAAATCTCCATTCCCACCCTACTCCAGGGAAAGAATACTGCAAAATCCCCATTCCCACTCCACTCTGGGGCCAGCCAGAAGTGGTATTTGCCGGTTCTCCGACCTACTCAAAATTTCCGCTACCGCTTCTCCAGAACCTGTCAGAACCTGCTGGATTTCACCCCTGCCTAGAACTCAGGATCTCCCAGTTTCTAGCAGGATGCCTTCGTTACTACACCAAGCTGCCTCTGGGGCTCCTTTACCTGAGCTGCCACATTGCAAGAGACCCCCTAGTGGTGGGAAAGAGTTTCTGGTATCATCTTGCTGCCCTCTAGTGGTGAGGTGGGTTTTTGCAATCCAGTACTGTACTAACCAAGCTTGATGCTTCTTCGTTCCCCCCCCCACCCCAAGATCAGCCAAGATTGGCTACCTGCTGTCGTTTGCTGTATTTATAAAAAAAAGGGGGGGATTAATTCATGGTTTTTTGAGGGAGCCCCAGCCATTAATTTTGGAAGATCCACTCTAAGGAAGCAACTTCTTGCTTAACCCTAACCCAAACCCAGGGGGGGACACAGTGGCTCAGTGGCTAAGACTCTGAGCTTGGCGATCAAAAGGTCAGCAGTTCAGAGGTTCGAATCCCTAGCGCCGCGTAACGGGGTGAACTCCCGTTACTTGTCCCAGCTTCTGCCAACCTAGCAGTTCGAAAGCACGTAAAAAATGCAAGTAGAAAAATAGGGACCACCTTTGGTGGGAAGGTAACAGCGTTCCTTCCCCCTATGGCATTGAGTCATGCCGGCCACATGACCACGGAGACGTCTTCGGACAGCGCTGGCTCTTCGGCTTTGAAACGGAGATGAGCAGCGCCCCCTAGAGTCAGGAACGACTAGCGCATATGTGCGAGGGGAACCTTCACCTTTACCTTTAACCCTAACCTTGTCTTGCCGCCTGTGTTTTCAGGGTTGTAACTGAGCATGTTTCAATAACCAGAAACTGAATTTCAGTGATGGTTCATTCAATGCTCATAATTAAGTCAGATGCATTCATCCATCACAATGGGCTTAATTGGATTTACTCTTGGACATGTGTTCCATGAAGCCGATGAATTCATAATACACGTCCTTATACAAGTAGTTCTTGACTTATGACCACAACTGACCCCTCCCCAAACTTCCCTTGCTTCCCCCTGGAAAGGTTGCAAATTGTGATCACATGACCCGGGACGCTTCATGCCAGTTGCCAAGTGCCTGCGTTTCGATCGCATGGATGACCATCAAGGATGCTGCAACAGTCATAAGTGTGAAACAACGGTCATAAATCCCTGTTTCCAGTGCTGCTGCAAGGTCACTAAATGAATGGCTGTAAATCGAGGACTACCTGTATGAATCACAAGATTCCTTCCCAAAGGGGTTAATTCAAGAATCTGGTAAGAGCCGTGGTGGTGCGGTGGTTAGAATGCAGCACTGCAGCCAACTACTGCTGCCTGCCGGCTGCCTGCAATTTACCAGTTCGAATCTCACCAGGCTCAAGGTGGATTCAGCCTTCCATCCTTCCGAGGTCGGTAAAATGAGGACCCAGATTGTTGGGGACAATAGGCTGACTCTGTAAACAGCTTAGAGAGGGCACTGTGAAGCACTGTGAAGTGGCATATAAGTCTACGTGCTATTGCTATTGCTAAGGAGATCATGTCAAGCAGACACACATAGGAGCCTGAGTGGCGTAGGAGGCTAATGCCTCCTAAGGCAGCATTTAACATCCAGCTGCCTGCAATTACTGCGAGTTCAATTCTTACCAGGCTCAAGGTCGACTCAGCCTTCCATCCTTTCTAAGGTAGGTAAATTGAGGACCCAGTTTGTGAGGGCAATAAGCTGACTTTGTAAAAATATACAAAAGTATGAAGGCTATTGCTTAGCACATTGTAAGCTGCCCTGAGTCTCCGGAGAAGGACGGCATATAAATCAAATAATAATAAAAAAAAAAGTAGAATAGCAAGTAGTTATTGCTCATACAATGCCGGAAATGAGAAAACAGTATTCTCTTGGTCCATTTTTGATCATCTAAGAGAGGAATGGGTGATCAAACAGGACAGTCCTAGAGGAGATCAACCCTGACTGCTCTTTAGAAGGCCAGCTCCTGAAGATGAAACTCAAATATTTTGGCCACCTAATGAGAAGGAAGCAGAGGTGGGTTTCAGCAGGTTCTGACCAGTTCTGGAGAACCGGTAGTGAAAATTTTGAGTAGTACAGAGAACTGGTAGTAAAAATTCTGACTGGCCCCGCCTCCATCTATTCTCTGCCTCCCAAATCTCAGCTGATCGGGAAGCAATGGGGATTTTGCAGTAACCTTCCCCTGGATTGGGGTGGGAATGGAGATTTTACAGTATCCTTCCCCTGCCACGCCCACCAAGCCACACCTCGTCCACCAAGCCATGCCATGCCACACCCACCAAGCCACACCCACAGAACCGTTAGTAAAAAAATTTGAAACCCACCACTGGAAGGAAGGATTCCCTGGAGAAGAGAACGATGGAGGGCAAAAGAAGAAGGGGATGACAGAGAACGAGGTCGCTGGATGGAGTCACTGAAGCAGTCGGCGTAAGCTTAAATGGACTCCAGGGGATGGTAGAAAACAGGAAGGCCTGGAGGAATGTTGTCCATGGGGTCGTGATGGGTCGGACACGACTTTGCAACGAACAACAAGAAGATAGGGATAAGCAATCAATCTTGGTTTAGCCCCACCTTGCCTCTGAAGTCGAAGGGGGAGATGGAACATGCTGTGCACTTGAGTTTCCCCCCTACCCCAAAAGGCTCTCACTCACCTGAATATCCATAGGGCTCCTGAGTTCTCCCTGCCCCAAAGATCCCATGGGGAGGGTCCAGCAGGGGCTCGAAGCGATGTTTGCTCGGGGTGTAGGTGCTAATGTGCTCGGAACGGAAGGTGGACGAAGAGCTTACCGAAGACATGGCCTTTGGAGGTGCCCAGCAGCTGCTGGATATGTGCAAGGCTCTGCGTGAAGAGGCAGGAGGAGAGGGCACGTCCTTGGGCAAGGAGAAGCTGGGATGCCCATAATTGGCTTTTTTGCAATGTCCTTTGCGTCCCACACGCTGGAATGCAAGATAAGGAAGGCTGCCGTTTCAGCAGCCACGGGGAGATACAGAGCAGAGGGTGACACCCTTCCTGATCGAGGAGAGAAGCAACCTGGAATTAAGGAGAAACTTCCTAACATGGAGAACAATTAAACAAAGTTTGCCTTCAGAAGTTGTGGGAGCGCCATCAATGGAGGTGTTGAAGATGAGACTGGACAGCCGCTTATCTCCGAATTGTATAGGCTGTCCTGCTTGAACAGGGGGTTGGGCTAGAAGACCTCCAAGGTCCCTTCCAGCTCCTGATTCTGATGATTCTACCTTCTCCAAGGCAACCTGCATTTGGGTTGACTTGTCCGCAAAATGACAGGTCTGGCTGGAAACAGAGAAGCTGCTTAGAAAGCAGAAGAAAATGTCTCCCTGCCTTCAAGAGCAATGCAGAGAGTCCTCAACGTAGGTTCATTTAATGATCATTCAAAGTTAAAACGGCACTGGAAAAAAGTGACTTACGGCCGTTTTTCACACTTAGAACCGTTGCAGCAGGGGTGAAATGCTCCCGGTTCAGACCGGATCGCCCGATCTGGTAGCGATGGAGGCGGGTGGTTCGGAGAACCAGTAGCAAAAATCCCTGCCCTCCCCTCCACCCCCATTGCCAGATGAGCCGCGCAATCAACAGAGGCTTTTTTTTTAATTTTTAAAAGCATTTTTTGTACAACCTCTTCAGCTGAAGAGGTTATAGAAAAAATGTTTTTAAAAGGAAAAAAAAGCCTCTGCCGATCAGGCAAGTCAGCTGGGATCATCAGAGGCTTTAAAAGCATTTTTTTAAAACAACCTCTTCAGCTGAAGAGGTTGTAGGAAAAATGGTTTTAAATTTTTTTTAAAAAGCCTCAGATCACGCAGCTCAGCTGGGCATGGGGGGGCAGGGATTTTTGCTACCGGTTCTCCGAACCACCCGCCTCCATCGCTACCAGATCGGGTGTTCCAGTCCGAACTGGGAGCATTTCACCTCTGGTATGGATCCAAATCAAATAAAGAGAGCCCTCAACTTACAACAGTTTGTGTAGTGACCATTCAAAGTTGAACAAATAAGTGACTTATCATCGTTTTTCACACATATGACCATTGCTGCATCCCCACACTCATGTGATTAAAATTCAGATGCTTTGGCCATTGACTCATATTTATGACCATTGCAGTGTCCCGGGGTCATGTGATCCCCTTTAGGTGACCTTCTGACCAGCAAACACAAGGAGGAAACCAGATTCACTTAACTATCGTGTTACTCACTTAACATCTGTGTGGTGATTCACTTAGCAACCGTGGCAAGAGAGGTCTTGAAATGGGGCAAAAATCCATGTAACCACGGTCTTGCTTAGCAACAGAAATGTTGGGGTTAATTGTGGTCATAAATCGAGGACTACCTGTATTGAGCAGGCCCCTACTCCTCATCGGAGTATGGCAAAAGGCTTCTAGAAACAGAGAGGAAGGGGAAGGGGTCCCCTAGAGTTTGGTGGTAACCAGTGGTGGGATTCGCCGGTTGTAACAACCGGTTCACTTCGCATGCGTGTCAAAGACGCGCTCCGCGTGCGTGCAGAACAATTGAAATCAACACTACAATTTACCTTCTACTGCAGCCACGGTGAGTAAAACAGCTGAGGAGCGGCAGTCCGCTCTGCCGCGTCTATCAGCCGGGGTTTCAAACAAAGGAAATATAGGTATGAGGTGTTGTGGCGAGAGGCTCAGAAAGACATGGAGACTTGGAAAAAGCTGCAACTGTCTTTACTTGGAAGAATAGCAGCAGTTAAGATGAACATTTTGCCAAGATTTCTGTTTTTGTTTCAAATGATTCCGGTGCTTAAAAGTGATAAACAACTGAAAGTTTGGCAAACTGGACTTAATAAGTTTGTCTGGAACGAGAAAAAGCCGAGAGTGAAATTGAAAATTATGCAAGATGTTCCAGAAAGAGGAGGCCTTAAACTTCCAAACCTACAGCTATATTATGATGCAGCAGCTTTAACTTTAACAAGTGATTGGTTTGGAAGTAAAAAGGCTGGAATATTGAATGCAGAAAGTTTTGATCTTGAATTTGGATGGCATGCTTACCTATTTTATGATGACAAAGTTGATAAAGTATTTAAAAGTCATATACTTAGAGACTCTTTGATGAGAGTTTGGAAGAAGCACCGATTCAAATGGGATTATAAAATACCGCTATGGCTGGATCTTGGTCATACCTTGTGGAATACAAATATAATGTCACTCGGGGGGTTTTTATACAAAGAGGTTCTTTTTACAGATGCGGGCAGATGGCAGTTGAAGACATTGCAGACACTGTTGGACGAAGGGATTAATTTAACCTGGTTACAATATAATCAATTACAACTGAGATGGAAAGAGGACCAAAAAACTGGTATTATGTTGCATGAGGAAGAATTGGTTAGACATATAAGAGAGAAAGGTCCAATGCATATTAAAAGGCTTTACAATGTTTTGCTAGAAAGGGATTCAGAAACGGAATTAATTAAAGATTGTATGATTAAGTGGGCACAAAATTTTGAAGAACCAGTGATGTTGGAAACATGGGAAAAAATTTGGGTTCAGAATGTTAAATTTACACAGTCGCAGAATTTGAGGGAAAATTTCTATAAAATGTTTTATAGATGGCATCTAGATCCTAAAAAGTTGTCATGTATGTACCCTAATGTTCAGCCAAAATGTTGGAGATGTGAATGTTTGGATGCTACGTATTATCATGTTTGGTGGACCTGTAGGAAAGTTAAGGCTTTTTGGATAAAAATATGGTGGGTCATGCAGAATGTTTTGAAGAAAAAAATTCAATTTTCTCCACAATTGTTTTTATTGGGCATAGTTAAGGGTTTTACACGGGATGAAACAAAATTAATATTGTATATGATAACAGCAGCAAGATTGTTGATAGGTAAATATTGGAAGAATGAAGCTTTGCCTACTATCGAGGAATGGACTTCGAAGATGGCCAGTTTTGCAGAGATGGCGAAGATT